>NC_133617.1:393146871-393374371 GCF_048593235.1 Sminthopsis crassicaudata
TTATTTTTATAATTCAGCTCAATTGGATGTCAACTTATAATTGTATAAGTTTCAGGGACCACATAATATCAAAGGATTTCAAACTGAAAGGTAACTTAGAGATCATATAGACCAAATTTCTCATCTTAAATCAGAGGTTATTAATCTGGGGGGAAATCCATGAAGTTGTGGGTGTTTTTTTTTAAAGAATATTTTGATAACTATGTTTCAATATGCATGGTACCCACCCCTATATTGTTATTTCTTCCCAAACTTGGGGGTTATATCTCAGAATCATGCAATGTTAGAGATGGAAAGGATCTTAAAAATTGATATAGTCTAACACCTTCATTTTATAAAGGTAGAAACTTGAAAAGGAAGAGTGACCATGACCTTTACCAAGGTGACTCAGAGTGAATAAGTGGCCAGGTCCAGAATGCAGGATTCCTGATTGTCCTTCTAGTGTTCTTCCCACTTCCAAATTTATTAACTGATTCAGTGTCTGACCTCCGGCTAATTACTGGGGGGGGGGGGGGAGAACCTATGTTTTTTTTTTTTTCTATTTGCAAAGTGAAAGGCTTGGACTAATTAATTGCTAACTGTCAGAGACTGTATCTGCTCTAAATTAGGAATCTAAAAGAAAATGCACCTGTTCCACTTTTTTATTTCAACATTTGTCTCTTAAATCACTTAGTTTATCAGGGGTGGGAGGAGAGGGGGAAATGCCACAGATTCTGGCTTTAAGCCACTTTTAATCTGCAAGAGGATGAGAAATAATGATTTCTTCAAATTTAAAGAGGAAAAAAAATTATAGGAGAAAAAAGTAGACTTTATTAAAGGGGTTGTGGTAGTGGTGGTAGTGGTTGTGATTTAAAGTGAGGAAATAGATGATTAAACACTGATGGCATAGGGAGCACCAATTCTTTCTCCAGAGCATTCAACATGGCCATGGGAGTCATTTGCATCTTGACGACCAAAAAGTGATGTCCTTACATTTTTTTTGAGTTTCTAAATAAGCATAATATTAACAGATCATGTTTTTAGCCCAAGCATTTGTCTGATTTGTTACATTTTCTCAATTTGCAAGGCATTTTAAACTAGAAACTCAGGTGACTTAGGTTTTGGCTTCCTCCCTAGGGGAAATGTGCTCTATTCATTCATTAAGGATTTGTGATTTCATTGGGATGAGAACTCCCTCCAGCAACCCAGATGCAAACACACCTGAAATTTGGTAGATCAATCTTTGAGAGCTGCCTGAAGGTCATAAAGGTTGAATTATTTTTGTCATCACACAGCTAAAGTTTAAACTTTGGCCATTCTGAAACCAAGTTGTATCACCTGTCCATCATAGACTACTTCTGTTTGCTTACATAAATGTAAAATCATGTTCATTTGAACATGTATTGTTTACTTTGTGCTGAACCTCTTCTCCCTTTGAAGAACATATTTTGAATTTTTTCATGAGTCAGAACATTTGAATTCCAGTTATATACAGAACTAAGCATTACGACAAGGATGGGTTAACTATTAACAATTTTTAAAAACCACAGTACTTCAAGATGCTATAATTAAGTTTGAAGAAAAGAACATAAACATAGCAATCAATAGACAGGAATTAATCACTAATTTTGTGAAAGATCAGGTGCAAAGAAAAAAGTGAAATGAGCTGATATTATAGGGAGGAAAGAGAGTGGGACATAATTTGCACAATGATAAGCAAATATAAAGAATATACTAATTTCTAAAAATAGAAAGCATTAACAGGTAGGACATCAGAAAAACTCACATGAGCTGTAGTACCCAAAAGGAATGTATTTCAGACATGAGAGACCATCTGCACTAAAGCATAGAGGGAAGAGATAAGTCATACGTAGCATCCCATCTAGAGCTATTTATCCATTAATAGTAATTTACCAGAGGTCTCGAAAGTTGAGGCCCTAGAGTACAGCTGACTGCTTTTCCCTTCAAGGTTCCAGGATGGATTTGAGGGATTGGTATTTCTAGTACTTCACTTATCAGCCCTTATTCCATGTGCTTCCCATTAACAGGCAGCCAATCTTAATTAGCTTTTGGCAAAGGATATTCACAAAGATGGTATAGCAAAAATAGTTGGTATGAAACATTTACTTCTAAAAGCCTAGGATACACTCTTCTATAAAGACATACAAATTCCAGGGGAAAGTAGGCTTACCCCTTGGAGTGTGATGATATATTCACTTGTAAAGAATTTGTGTAGCTAAATGGTGAAATCACAACTCTGGGTCACTGGAAATCCTTCCTTAAATCCAAAGCCAGCATTTTTTTTCCTGGTTTTAGGAGGCATATATGTTGAGTTGTCTCTTCTCTCATCTAGTGCATTGTCTGTGTCTATATCCTTGATGTGTTTTCTCTTCTTCCAAGTGGATGCATTGTTTCCTGTCCCAGTCTCTCAGATAGCATGTATTATTAACCCAGAAACTTTCAAGTTTTACTACTTTGAATGGGAAATAAAGATGAGAAGAGTCGGTAGGAATTAAGTTGTAGGGAAGGGTCATAAATGCTAGACTAAAAACTTTGTATTTTGCTGGAAAGGTAATAAGAAACTATTAAAAATTTAAGTGGGAGGTGACATAATCACATTTATATCTTAGAAATATGGATTAAAAGAGGGACCAGAAAGTCCTAGAGACAAATTCAACAAGGAAGGTGAGAAAAATCATTAAACTCCTGCCATGTACCAGGCACTAGGTTATGTGTTTTACAAATAGTATTTCATTTGATAGTAATTTGTAAAAAGGCAGACTAGAATATAAGTTCTGCGATGAGATGAATAGGCCACATAGGTCCCAATTGTGAAAATTTTCTAAAATGAAAAAAAATCTATGTATTAAAGGAAATAAAAGAACAATTTAATAGAATAGGGAACATTTTGTAATTTCAAACTTGTACATGAATCATGGCATAATCTGAGGCATGGGGAATGTGGGACACAAAACTGAATGAAGCCAGATTAAAAAGAACATTGACAGTCAAACAAACCTTGTGAACTTTATTCTTTATATAATGGGAATCTTTTGTTATAGGTTCTTGAGCATTAAAATGGGGCTTTAAAAAGAACAGCCTAGCAACAATGACAGGATAATTTGAAGGAAGATTATGTAAGAGTCAGAGATTGAGGTGGCCTAACTATTCCTGGTTTAAGGTTGTAGGAATGGAAAGAGCAAATTCAAAGACATTTTAAAAGAAAAAAATGACATGGCTTAACAGATCCAAATGAAGGAAAGAGATGAGTCTGAAGGTTCAACTTTGGGATACTGGAAGAATTGTGGCCAGATAAATATAAAAAGGGACATTGCAAAGAATACTTGATGATGTAAATACCTAATGATGAGGTCTATACCTCATTAAAATTAGGATTAATTGAGGTCTAGTGGCAGGATTGGGGTACAGGGAGTCACATGGAGCTCCCCTGCAACCCCTTAGGATTTGGCTCAAGGATACAAAGTTAAATCAGAGTCCCCTGTAAATGAATTTACAGGCCCGAAAACCTAGATTGATAAAAGGAGGTTTATTTCAGGGTTTGGAAGCAAGGTTAAAGTCTGGTTAGTAAAAGACATTAGATAGAGGAAGACACACAACATAAGTGGCGGGACAGAGAGTGTGATGCTGGCATCTTTCAACTCTCCGACAAGGGATGATTCCAACTTGGACTTTTTATCTGCTTGAAGGGGCATCTGGGTGGAGTGCCAGGTTGATTCCTCAAAGGCCAGAACCCACCAGGTGGGGGTTGGGCTATCTGAGCAGATGATTAGAATGGGGACTGAAAACCCAAGCCAGCTCAGATCCGGTGGGGTCTGGGTACAGCCCAAACTGGCTCAGATATGGATCTTTCCCCTAGGAATACAAAAGACTGGTTTTGACCAGATCTTGTAATCAAAGATCAGTCCCAAAAGAAGTTGTAGATCAGACAAGAAATCTTAAAGGGGCTATCGCCCCCATCATACGGATTTGGGAGTGGTGATGGGAATATTGAAACATGATAAGTTAATTTGAGATGTACTGATTATAGAGTGATGAAGAGAAGACCAGAAGGACATATTTGTAGTTAAATGTGAAACTGGAGGTTGAAGAATAGAGATGAAGATTTGGGAGGCATCTACTCAGAGGTAAAAATTAAAACTCTCAAATGAGTTCACTAAGGGATGGAAGAAAAAAAAAACTGTCTCAATTGAGAATCAATTAATTGGAAAGTAGAACTGATTCGTTACTTTATTCAGTCAGACTTTGAAAGTGCAAACTTAGTTTAGAGCACATTGTATTCAATGCTAGAATATTTCCTACAGTTCCTCGATTCTCTACCCAGAGTGCCATGTACTGGAGTAACAAATAATACAGTGAACCCAAATTCAGGTACACAATAAACACTGCTATTATATTGAATTATTGAAAATTTCTCCTAGTTATTTTTCCAGAAAGATGTTATGAAAAATAGCATCTGTGTTCACAGAACAACCTAGGATCTAAAAGTTTTGTTTGTTTTTTGTCTCCCTAGCATGAAGTCCAGGGTTTTTCATATTTGAAGTGGGGTGGGGACAGGAAGCAGGGTTCAGACCTCTAATTTCAACAGTGGTACTGAGCTCCCAATAAGAAATGACCTTTATCTTTGCCCATCTACACTTTCACTGGAGCACTGAGAGATTTAGTGGCTTTCCTAAGCTCACTAGCTCACAGAAGTAGGATCTAAATGTGAACACTGACATCCCTGATTCAAAGAGCAGCTCTCTAGGGCCTATTCCACACTTCCTTGAAATTATTAGGTATTTAATGAATATTTGTTGCACAAATGAGTCATAAACATTATCTAGTTAACCCCTTATACAATTGAGGAAACCAAGCAGTCCCATAGAAGTTACATAGGTGAACTTAGAAGAAGCAGAAGTCAAAACCAGTTTCTTTAATTCCAAACATAGTGCTCTCCCACCTTGACTGAGGCGATCACCAAATCCAGCTCATTTCCAAGTAAGTTTTAGGCCTCGTACATGTTATTTCTGTAATATCTTTCTATTCCTGCTGTGAATCACCTTAGTATTAAAGCCTGGGAATGGAATGATTATAATAAATATCACCATCACACAAGACTATGTTGATGGTGTCTTCCCCCCAACACAAATCTTTTGTCAATAGAAGGTAGGTAAAACTATTTTCATCTCTGAAGAATTTCCATCTTTTTCCTCCACTTACTTACTGTATGTTGAGAATAATGTGATGCTGAAATATTAATTTTTTTACCTAATATTAGATAGAGTTCTGAGAGATCTAAGTTCAACCTACAAATCATTTTCTTAACTTTGAGAAGCTATTTTTCTAACATATCCCACTTTCCACATGCCAGCTGGACCTATACTCTTCTCCAAGCCTCTATTTGGCTCTTGGAACATTGTTTCTGGGGGTTTCACCATATTTTCTAATTTTCTGACACCCTTGTTGGCACATTTCAAGTCAGGCATAACTATTCCATGTTCTTTGTGGTCTTGGTATATGTTGTGTATATAAAGGGGAAAAGATTAAATATGGAGGGAAAATATTGAAAATTGCTTATGCTTAATGATTCAAAGGATAAGTCCATTTAATCCATCTGTTTTCAAAAGAAACAGTACTAATGGTTAAGAATAGATTGAGATCGCTCACAGTTAGTGCCTTTTTCTTTTTTTTTTTTTTTTTTTTTTTTTTTTTTTGCTTTTCAATAAGCCATAGAAAATTATGCTTGAAAACCAAAAAAAAAAAAAATTCATACATAAAATATTAGCAAAGTATTTTAAAGGAAGCAATATTTATTACTGGAGCATACTATAACATGACAGCGTTGGCCCTAAATTATAAATCTGCTCATCTTCTCTATTGAAATGCTGTTGTGATAAAAAAAAAAAAAAAAAAGGTATGATCAAGAAACCTCTTGTATCTGTCTGTTCCCCAACAGCACAGCCTCATGTTTCTTTTCAGAGGCAGAACTGCTCAGTGTGGTCATTTTTCACACTTTGTTGTGGTTGTTATTGTTGTTATTGGTGGTGGTGGTGTTTGTGGGGGGGGGGGTGCATGTGCGTGCATATGCAAGATGAACCTTCTGCTTGACAAGCAAAGGTCTGGGTGGAGGAATGTATGCTTGTCTAGATCTCTTGATTCCTCTTGCTGATTTCAGAGTTCAATAACTGGAAAGGAAACGGGAAATGGTATCTGATCATGCCCAAAACAGAAGCATCCTTCCTTTGCTTGCCCATAAAAGATCAATAGTATATTAATAGGCTCTGGAAACATGTCATTGGCAATCATAGTTTGAAGAGATACTAGAATATTTTAAAATGAATTTCAGAGCTGAGAGGGTTTTAGAGCATGGAATTTCAGAGCTAGAAGGCATTTTTGAAATCTAGGCCAGCTTCCTTATTGGGCAGAGAAGAAAACAGATGTACATTGAAAAAAGAGCTTCACTTGGAAATCTTTACTTACAAGCACTACCCACTCTGCTTAATCTTAACTCAGATTGTTGGTAAGAAGGAAGACCTATAGTACTTTTTCAGCTTATCTTACCAGAAATTGTCCTCTACATAACTCTGGGTAGCATTTGAGGCAGAATTTGGTCTTTATGAAAGATGATGAAAGAAGTATAGCTGCAGTACTCCTGTGTACTGTCAGGGCCAGGAGGCAGCTCATTCATTAGTGGAGTTGAAAACCCTTCTGTTCATGTTCCAAAACAAAATTTAGTCTTGATCATGATAAAACATCAAAAATGAGTAATGAACCTTTGGCACTAAACATATCTGCTGTTCCTTAAAAAACTGAAAATAGAGGTAACATGATTTTTCTATGAACTAAGCAAAGGTATTTTCTAGCTGTCTAGTCTAGTGCTTGGTATCATTTTTCTCAAGGATTACATGGGCTTTCACCTCATAAATTTTGGCCTGGTTTAGGTCGTTAATCTTTCTTTACATGTTGCATTGCGTTTTTAGAGTCTTGCCACCATCTGGGGTCACATTTTAAATGCAGTTTCCACTCAGTACATTTCTTTTTTATGAAACCCACACAGGCACAGACAGTATCAGCCCTGATTGCTTTTAAATATTCAAGTCCATTTATAAAGGCTTACTGTGTGTGGAGGGAGACACTTGTTTTTCCTAAAAGGAAGTCCAAACCATCACTGAGATATTAAAAGCCCATTTTTAGTTCATCTACTTGACAACTTTCAAACTGGATTTAAATGGAGAGATCAAGTGTGGTGAATATTGGTCCGGGATTATGAGCTAGGTTAGAATGATACCTTTCTGATGATCAAGGTTCAGTCAATTGGATATGAAATGAGTAAGAATAATCGCTAATATTTACATGGTTTTTACTATGTTCCAGGAACTGAGCTAAACAATTATTATCTCACTTGATCGCCACAACAATTCTGGAGGCTAGGAGTGTGTGCTTTTATTATGCTCATTTTATAGTTGAGGAAATTAGGAAGCAAACAGGGTTTAGCAACTTGTCCAGGCTCATATAGCTAGGAAGTATTTGAGGCTACATTTGAACTCAGGTCTTCCTAACTCCAGAACCAGCTCTAATGTTTATATTCCCATAGCTTTGTGATGTGAGTTATCTTTCCATTGATTCATACCAATTTTTACTATGTGATTCCTTTATATATTCTATGATTGTACCAGAGATGCATACTATATCACACCCCTTTCCAAATCTTATGAATTTGGTGTAGATTCCCTTGGAATACCCAGGCTACTTCAAAGATAGCAAGGTATTATTGAATCAAACAAGCAGGCTTAAATATAGGTGTGTCATGTGAATTTTAGGAAAGAAAGCAAAATATGGATAGAGACAAAATTTTATAGATATTGAAAGATGGCAATTATTAATAACAAATCACTAGGCATAATTCAGTAGAATGACTACTGAACACTGTTTCAAAGTCCGATTCTTTTTGTACAGCAAAATAACTGGACATATATACATATAGTGTATTTAACTTATACTTTAACATATTTAACATGTATTGGTCAACCTGCCATCTGGGGGAAGGGGTGGGGGGAAGGAAGGGAAAAGTTGGAACAAAAGGTTCTGCAATTGTCAATGCTGAAAAATTACTTATGCATAAAATTTTTGTAAAATTAATTAAATTAATTAATTAATTAATTAAAAAAAAAGAATGAATACTGAATGGTGAATCATGAGATCAGGGTTGTAGCTCTGATGCCATCAGCAGACCACTCTGTGATTTGAGGTGAGCCCTTCCCATCTCTGAGCCATGGTTTCCCCATATGTAAAATGTGGGAAATCAGACTGGTTGATCTCTAAGCCCCTTGTGGTTCTGATATTCAGTGAATTTAAGTAAATCTAAAGAGATAAATTTAAAAGCATAGCAGTAATGTTAGGCAACTCAGTGACTTGCTATAACTAATGGCCCTGGTGAAATGAATGAATAAGAGGCATAGTGATATCAGAGTTGGTGAGAAAAATGTCTCTGGCATAAAGATATTAAATAGAGGATATGAGCTTCATTAGATGTTCTAGGAAGTTTCAAATTTCAGAAGACTCTCAACGGAGGTACTTCATTCTTCCTCACCAGACTGACAAACTCCAGCCTAAGTCTCTTATTAACACTGCAAATTCCAATTGTTTTTGGTCTTGTTTTCTAGGAAATCCCTCTTCATTTTCTCCCTTCATCCAAAGATGAGGACCAATTTGAACTTCCATTGATTTGATTGAGAAATAGGAATTTTTAATATGTTGTAAATGAGGGAAAAAATTCAGTTGAACAAGCAGGAGTTTGAAGGAACATACCCCCTACCATCTTTCCACTTCTTTGTGGTTTCCCTGAATCTCTGATCTCCTAGGTTTGAAGCATCCCCAAAGTGGCTCCAGCTTATTCCAGAAGAACTATGCCAAAGGAAAATCAGGTGATTACTTCAGTGGCCCCAAGTATAATTATGGTACTGCATCTCTCCCAGAATATACAGAATAAATAAATTAGGTTGTAATTCACTCACAGCTCTATGTATAGCCAGTGGCTGTGGGGCTTATGGCTGCAGACAGACTGTCAATAAACGTGTTTGCTGTGGACCATGGAAATATGGTCTTTATTAGATGGGCAGGAAAATTTTGACCATTTTAGCAGCCTGGGGTAGTACTTCAGACTGGAAAAGAAAACAGTTCCGATATACAGTTGATCAGTTTCTGCCCCTCCCATTTCAAATCTAAAATTTAACTGTACCTGGGAAATATATAAACATATGAAAAAATGTCACTTTATTCCAGTATCAAACATGGCATTCCTAAAGTAAAAGAACCTAAAAGTCCAACCCTGTAAAAGCTGAAATTTCCCCCAGGAAATAATCTGAACTCTGAGGCAGAAAATGGCCTGGCCAAGCAGGGGAATTCTTTTAGATTTGCCTTCCCTCAAGTATTTTTATCTGCATGTGTAGCCATCATTCTCCAGGAAAACAAATACCTAGACGTGAAGCATTTCTCCAATTTTGCACGCTTTTAACTCTCTGTCTCCAGGGGTCACTAGGAAAGGGGCAGAGGGGGAGGGAAAGTAGCCCATTACTTATTTGAAGACCTTTTTTACATTAAATGCTGTAGAAATGGGTTAAAAATGAACTAGCACATTTCTCTCTCTCTCCTTCTCTCAAGTAAAAATATATGTTCTCCATCTGAAGTTTATTTAAATCCTTTGGGAGAGTGGTGCGGCATAGAGTCTCTAGTAAATTGCCAACGTTTTATGGTTACGCTGGCACCAAGTCAAACACACATCTCCTTGGCTTATGTTGCTGTCTTGAAGGAGGCAGATTCCAGTGTGTTTTTCTATGAGCTGAATATTACTATTGACTGGGCAGGGAAAGCCCTTCCCAGCAAGAGCTGGTAGGTAACGGGTTCTTTTGGCTTTTAAAGATCTATGGGGATTTAATTATTTTGATGTCACATTACTAAAATAAGCCTCTCCTCTACTCCTTATGTGCCACCACCATTCCCTTCTATACACAAGCGCGCGCACACACACACACACACACACACACACACACAGAGAGAGAGAGAGAGAGAGAAACATGCATATGGTTTCTAAAATTTGAAAGAGAGGTTTTATTTTGATGGTTACTTTTAAAATAATAAGAATAACTGACCATTCCAACATTTTCCATTCAAGGACTATGTTATTTCCCTATCACCTTCCCTATCTTTGAAAAGAGAAGTTATTTTTGATTTCATTCCGATAACTTCAGCACCTGATAAAGAGCTCTTAATATAATAGATATTTAATATATTTTAGTTTAGTTGAAATTACTGAATAAACCAGGAACTGATGGCGAGTTGTGATGACCACTTGGTTTATTTTTATTCACGGTTGAATGCTTCAAGTATCTACCATGGACTTTCTTAAGGAGAATAAAGTTAGTCACCATTATATGATGTGCTCTACAGGTTGAAGAATATGAAATATATTTAGGTATAAGATATTGTAGTTAGAGCACATATCTAAGGTATTATACAGTAGTTACCCTTTAATTGTATCATATATCTAATAAAAGCACTAATATTTTTCTACCTCTGCTATGTTGTTTATACTTCTGGATAGTTGGAACAGCTCTGTGCTATTTCAACTTGGCTTTATATTCTTAGAAAGAATAAAAGTTCTTTCACTTCTGATTTTTGTCCATGTTATCATAAAACATAATAATTCATTTTTATTAATTTAAAGCATAAAAATACTTAATATACAGAAATTACATAACATAAAGTAAATGTCATTTATCTTCATTTTAATAGAGGAGAAAACTGAAACTCAGAAAAATCAAAGAACTAATTCTTACCCCAGGACCCTAATTTAGTGATCTTCCCATCTCTCCAAAGCCATAGAGTACTTACATATTTTTTATAGATGTTTCTTTCCCTCTTTTCCCTACCTTCTGTCATTTCTTATTCCTCATCATTTATTTTCTGGTGACATTTCCTTGTAATGTAGCTGTAACATCCAGAACTTTTATTCTTTCTGATGGCAATAGTCTGGAAAAAATCTTTATCATATGTTTAGGGTCAACAAGTCGTATTCAGCGTTGTAAATGTGAAAACAGAAAAGTATATAAGTCTATAAAGTGTTTTTCTGGGACAAGTTTAGGGTTACCTCCTTTAAATTTTACAATGCAAAGTCAAGCTGTGTTATCTTCTCTCTTGTCAGCCTCATAAGAATAATGATTCCTGACCTAGTGCCATATACCTGTAATCCTAGCTACTCTACCCCAGAGGCTAAGAGTAAGGGTGGCAGATTTCTTGAGTCCCTAGGGAGCAAGTGATTGTCAGGCTTCCTAAGGAACCCAAACTAGCTCAGATTGGAAATATAGCAGGGCAAAGCTACTGTGTTGTTTGAAATGAGACTGGGCCCATGAGTAGCACCTGCAGTACCAGTCTGTGTGAGATGAGGAGAACTAGAGAGAGACAGATACAGAGAGAATTAGATAGATGAATGAATAATTAAGGATAATGCTGCACTTCCTAGAAAAAGACATCTTTTATCCACTAATTTTGCTAAATCTTTTACGAATACTATGTCCTTAGCCTTTACCACCTCTTAGTGTTATATATACTTTACATTCTCTGGACATTGTAAAAAAAACAGCAGTCATTTTCTGTCTCAGTCATTCACTTTAAAATTTCAAGGAATTCCATCTCTTCGTAGTTTTCTAGAATTACTGTTTGTTTACATTATTTATGAGATTTTTAGACAAATTGTATTGGCCACACCCTGATATGGGGGCAGAGGTATAATTGTTTCCTAAGGAGCAGCAACACTTAAAGGCAGGAAGAGGGGCAATGGCCCTAACAAAGGATAGTCCAATTATGGGTACCTTTGCTTCAGAAGGTAGAGGTTGCTCTCTCAGAGAGTCTTCCCCATCAGTGGATGGGGCGGGAGAAGAGGAGAAATGCAGAATTCAGTTAAGAGGTATCTGGGAATAATTTCTCTGATGATGATGAGGCTAGGCATGGGGATAGAAGTCACTGAAGAGAGGAATCAGGTCTTTGTGATGTCAAATATATGAATCATTTTCATTTTCTAAGAATCCTTTCATTTTCTTTTTTTGTATGTTTTTCTCAGGATAATAATCATAATCATAATCATAATGTAGCACTCTCATTTATGAAGTGATTTCCTTAAAATAACCTTGTAAAGTAGATAGGACAAGTTTTATTGGCCTCTTTGTACAGATGGGGAAACTGAGGCACAACAATGATAAGCAACTTATACAAAGTTATTGTGCATGTATAGTGGGCCACAGCCAGAATTCGAAGTTGATTTTTCTGAATCCAGGTCTAAGGCACTAACCACTAAATCACACTGGTTCCATGTCGTGAGGTTTTTATAAGAAATACAGAAATTGCGTTTCTAGAGCACTTGTGTCTTAGACAAACTATAACAGCATGGTGTAGCTAGCAGACCACTAATTCCAGCATTAAATGATCTAAATTCTATCTCTACCCCCTAACCCCACCAGTGTGCTTTTGAGCAAGTCATTTAGTATCCCATCTGCAAATGAAGAAGATGGCTTGGGGGAGCATTTCCACATTGATGGTGTTACTGTTTTGTGCAAGGGATAATGTTTCTTATTTTGTTGCTAATGCACTTTGTGAGGATGCCAGAAGTTATTTATTGGCTATGTGATGCACAATAGTACACTGGGCCAATGTCATCCACACACAAGAAAAATGAGACAAGAAAACTGAGTGGAGTCAAGTTCTTTTTTGATTTAGAGCTGAGGTAGTTGCTGTTGTCTGCACTGCCCTCTCTTGGTATTGCTTGGGACTACAATGACTAAGTTGGCCATAAACCCAGTGGCTCTCTCTAGACCTTGTAATTGTGGTGGAGAGCAGACAGAATTCTACAATGAGATAGGCATGTTAATAAGATGTAAAATTGGCCTGAGGTTTCTCTATTATTTAAAGTTGATATATTTATTTTTCCCTTGGAAAAAACTGAAATGTGAAGTGACGAAGAGACTTTTTTTCCTCTTTTCATTTACGTTGCTTTTTCTTTTGCCCTCCCAGTTTCACTGGCTCTAAGAGAACATCCTGATTTGTCTCAAAAGTCTTCTTGTGTTAAATTGTGTTAAATTCAGAAAAAGCTATGTATCTGTGGGAGATCTTTGTCTATCCATATATCAACCTCGTTTTTAAATATAAAGAGATTTGGGACATCAGAGATATTTTCCCCTTTAAGTATCATAAAAATTATTCCCCTTCCAATTTTGACACAAAAACAAGGAGTTGCCCAGGAAACTATAGTACAGGAACAATACATGGTCTCTAATTGGCTCATTCTAATAATATACATGTATGAGAATACCTTTTGATTCCATTGGCTTAAGCTTTCTCCCTCATTTTTATTTATACATTCTACTTCAAAACAGCATTCTAATTCTCCAGGCCCTGCATTTTTAGGAGATCACTGCCCATCCTGAGTGGTTAACCTAATTTGGAATTCTGCCTGATAACATACCACCTAAGGCATGTTATAATCACCAGGAAACAAGGCCTATCCTGCCTGACCTGTTACCTTTGCTTTCAGCCTCCTCACACTATTTAAAGTAGAAATAAAGAATGGACTAGATTTACTTTCTTTTATTTATTTGTTCCCATAGAAGAAAAGCCTACTTAGTTTTTTTTTAAATAATATATTTGCAATTAAATTGATGTGTGAAAAATGTCATTCAAGTGGCCAGTAAGTAGTTCATTGCATTTGTGGAATTAGGGAAATGTATTTTTCCAGATATTTAACCTGTCAAAAAAGAAAATCATTTCACAAAACAGAAGCAGTTTCTGAGAATAAGCTGATATAGCTATGAGGAGGGTAGGATGACTAAGCCTTTGCATCAGGATGCTAATATCCAGTGGACACCCTTCCTCCCCATAGTAGTCTATATACTATTTACTGTCCATGTATCTTATAGTTGTCCGCAAGTCACTACCCTTTCCCACCCCAGACCTTACCTCCAGAATCTGTAGCTATAATAGCACTCTCCTGGGGCCTTCAATGCCCCGTCAATTCCCATGGAAGCATAAGTTGGATTTGCTTAAAAATGGGTTACTTCTTGCTGGGCTTCAACTTCTTGGTTGAAATGCCCTTTGCATAACTATAGTCACTGCCAGCCCCTTCTTTACTTCCTAATAGAGATAGCATTTTTGCCTCAGGTTTTAAAATTTATTATCTATCTATCTATCTATCTATCTATCTATCTATCTATCTATCTATCTATTATTACAGCTATATAGTTACAGCTCTGTTTCCTGGTAATATGTTTATTTATTGTCTAAATAGAGATAAAAAATTCAGTGATTATGTCTTAAAGATGCCGAATGTACTGCACATAAATCAGAGAAGAGAGAATGCTGACACAAAAATCTGAGATTGGCTGTAAAAGCTAAACTAAGCTGAGAATCTTAGAAATGTTAAAAGAATCTTTTCAAAGATCTAGTTTCACTTTTACTTTGAATACAAAAACATATTTACTATCTTGTCTTTGGAAAGTTTCAAATCTCAAAAATGGGTGAATTCAGAGTTTAGTGTCTTCTGGAAGATTTTTTTTCCCCTTAAGTTTCTATTTGTTTGAGCTGTAATGGAAGCCTACTAGAATTGGACTCTGAGGACATAGATTCAAGTTCCAGAGTTCTACAATTTATTGTCTGGGGGACATTGAATAAGTCCCTGCTGTTCTCTCTGTCTTGGTTTCTTCATCTGTAAAAATATAGATAATAATAATCTTTATCCTACCTTATGAAGACTTAAAAAGCTAATGAATGTATAGCACTTTGTAAACCATTAAGCACTGTAGAAATATTATGTATTATAACTGCATTCTTAAAATGCCAGCAAGATCTTATTGAACTCTATTATGAGTAAGCCATTGTACTTAAGAATCACTGGTCATTCCCTATATATTCACTTTAAACTTGACAATAAAAGGATTCATGCCAGAAGACATTCACTTTTCCTTTTCTTCTCTATCACAAATTCTAAGATATCATCTCCCCCTAAGATTCCCTTCCTTTCCACTTTAACAAGTCCATCCCCATTAATAAGAATCAGAGCTTTTTAATTTTGAAAATAATATGTCCCTACTTTGACACTGGCATCAAAACTGTTGTTTTAGGAAAATTGTAAACTGCTCTATTTATCAAAGATACTATTTCAGTTATTCACATGATGTAACCATACAAAGTCAGAGCATGATTACAATATGGGAAGTTTCAACAAACATTTATTCATATTTTAAGGCATTTTCAACGCGCAAGACATTATGCTGGATGCTGTAAGTACAAAGGCAAGGACAAAATATTCCCTTCCTTTAAGGAGCTTTCATTCTATGGGAAGGTCTTAGAACTGGAAGGAGTTGATTTAGTCTAATCCCCACATACAAGTAAGGAAACTGAGAGAAGTTAAATACTTTACTTAGAGTCATACAGAAAATGATCAGACATTAATTAAAGATAGGAAAGAACTCTAAGACCTTGTTTTAGGGTAGCTCTGGAACTGAGCTTTGAAGAAAAAGGAGATTCTGAGGCAAAGAGATGGGAGATAGTATGTTGAGTTTGGGAAATAATGAAGCTTGGCTGGTATATTGTGAAGGGTATTCATTCATATTAAGCCTGCAATGATATTTTTGAATTGAGTTGTAGAGACCTTTATATATAAGATTTTAAAATTGTCTTTTATCCTAGAGAAAAAGGAAGTCACTAGAGATTTTTGAGCAGAAGAGCTTTTGGGTCAGACCTGTGCCTTGAGATCATTTTAGTTTCTATATTGAATATGAATTGGAGAAGGAAACTAAGACTAACTAGAAAGCTATTTCAATAGTCCAATAAAAAGGAGATGAAATCCTGAAATAATATAGTATCTATGTGAATGGAGAAAAGGGGACATATATGAGAGATGGGTTGGAAGTAAAATGGACAAAGCTTGATGTATAGGATATGGCTGGTAAGGGAAAAGGAGAAGTCATAGAGGATATGGAGATTATGAACCAAATTGACTGGCATTGTCAGTATTACGAGTCATAAAATATTATAAAAGTTGTAGGTAGAAGTTCCATAAAGGAAGAGCTACTGATCATCAGCATGCTGTAACCGTTCCACTATTATGGTCAGTATCATATTAGTGATGATAATTGCTTAATTCAAAAATTTTAAATTTTTATTTTTTTTAAATAGAAGGACCCATATTTTATTGTCAAGTTTAAAATGAATCTATGGGGAATGACCAGTGATTCTTAAATACAATGGTTTACTCATAATAGAGCTCAATAAATATTGGCCTGTTTTGACACCCCAGTGTGTGGCCAGTTGTCCCAAAGGGCTTACTGGAATTCCCTAAACAAAGTTATTTTAATTCACCTAGTTTCACAAAAATATATTTCTGCCAAATACTACCACTGGTTCTGTGGAAAAGATGGTGTTTTCAAATCAACACACCAACCTTGAATGTGGCTCTTTGAAAAAAAAAAATAGAGTCACTGGTTTGAAATATTAAAATTCATAAAACATTCTGTATTTTTAGGAAGAAAAACTTGAATTCTCCAGAAGGCTTGTGGGGTTTCAAATACCTCTTCAACAGCATTTTTATAATGAGGATAAATGAAACTATGCTTCAAATAAGCCCAGGCATTGAGAAGTAGGGAGATTTCAAAACATGTAGCTAAATTTTCATTGGGTTTTATCTGACCCTTCAAATTAAATCATCAGAAAAACTTAGATTTTTCCCCCTTACTAATTCTTTCAATCACTGTCATAATTAAGCTACTCACTCTTTATCCTTAAACATCTTAGCCAAAGGCATATCACCTAATAGGTCCTCAACATCCTCAGTATCAACTCATATGAATAATTTGAACCAGGGATCTTCATGAAATGAGACAAATTTGACATTGTAGATATCATTGAAGCTTGTTAGGTGACTGAAAGATAGTTCTAGAAAGTACCTTATTCAGATTAGATAAAGAAGGGGAAAGGAAAAGAGCAGTGTGTATTAAGATACACTCAAATAAGGAAATCCAGGCACAAGAGAAGGGAACTGTGGTGAAATTTCAATTGAGACAGAAATAAGATGAATAAATGAAATAAGAATTTCATTTGAGCATATTATGGGCTACCTGAACAGAAGGAAGAAATAGATAAATAATTGGAAATAGATTATGAGCCTGGCATGGTTAGCTGCTATAGTAGTCATATCAGATTTAAATTATTCACTCACGTGCTAAGGCTTTCTCTTTGCCAAAAGCAAAGTCCTTAATAATTTCTTGGCTTGCTTTAAAGATAATTTCATCTTTCAATTGGGAAACAGGGGAAATTTTGTTACAGATCTGATTCTTACTAATGTGGATGGACTTGTTGGAATAGAAATGAAAGGAATTTTAGAGAGAGGTGATCTTTTAGAATTTATGATAGAGAAGAAAAGGAAAAGTGAATGTGTTCTAGGATGGAACTTTTATTTAGGAGATCTCCACCATTCTTCTGGTTATTAGGATTTGGATTCAGAATCTCAGTCATCTTTGATTTATCACTCTCCTTTACCCCACATATGCAGTCAGTTACCAAATCTTGCCCATTCTTTTGCCACAACATATCTTGCATCTGACCCTTTCTGTCTATTTACATGATGATTATCCTAATTCTGGCTTCCATAGATTGTTGCAACAGCTTCTTAATTAGGCTCCCTTCCTAGAGTTCTCCTTTATCTAATACTTCCTACCCAAGGGCTGAAGTGATATTCTGAAAAACATAAACCTAGTAATGTCACTCCCCTTCTTGGGGACTCCCTTTTATCTTTAGAATCAAACATAAACTCTTCTCTTTAACTCTTAAAAATGCAAACTGACTTAAACCTAGTTATACAGTCTTATCATATGTTATTCCCTTCAAAGTGATAAATTGTGCAATGGGGTAAGGCGCTGGGCCTACAGTCAGGATGCTCTGAATATTAATCACTTGGCCCAGTTCCTGATATGTAGTAGATATTTGATAAATTCCTGTTTTCTTCTTTTCATGCATTCCAACCAAGGCCAACCAAGCTGCTCTTCTTGATGATTCTTCATCATCCTTCTCTATACCTTTAAATAATCCTAAAACATAATCCTTCCTTACCTCTGCCCCTCAGAATCTTTCAGATCCCAGCTAAAGGGCCATCTTTGGTGAAAGAAAGACATAAGATCTTTCTTGATTCCTACCTCAACTTCTAGTGTCTCCTTGTAGTAATTATTTTATTATTTATTTTTATGTTTCATTTATTCATTCATTCGTTTGTTTGTTTTGTATTTACATGCATAACTTTTCCCCAAGAGGATGTAAATTCCTTGAGGGTGAAAATTACTTTATTTTTTTCTTTGCATACTCAGGGCCAAACATAGTACTTGATATATTATAAATGCTTAAGAAATTTGTTTTGATTGCTTTATCAAAAAGGACAGATACTAAAGGTTTATAACACACATAAAAAAGTTAAGAACCTCTGACTGAGATAGAAGTAGGGAAGATGTTAGGGCCTTGCTACAAGGATTGTTTTTAGTGAAATCTCTGGTCATCAAGTGATGTGAACCATTATGTCTATCCTTGAAAGGAAAGGAAAGATGCAGGAGGACCACTTTCTACCACCCTTGGAAAATAAAAAGGAGACTTGAGGGTCTGAGTAAAATGGGAATTCTGGATTCTTTCACACAGTGATGAGAATGGGATTGGGTCAGTATCCAGCTGGTGTGTGGCAGAGCGAATAGGCAAGGATTGGGAAAAATGTCAGGAAAATTGGGTCATGGGGCAGTCTGTGATTTATGCCCAATCAGGTTCTCTGATATTTGAATGAATTCTGGCTGTCCACCCTGGAGAAGGGAGAGAGGAAGAGGAGAAGTTCCATTGGTAGCCAGGTTCTCATGCCAATAACTTGGATGATTTGTGAATCATTGACTTCAGATAAGTACAATGGTAATCATTGGTGGGACTATTCAACTATTGTTTTGTTTCTGTTTTTTCAGCCAAGGAAGATAATTTTTGGACTAGAAAGAACAGAATTTTAAAATGACTTGAAGAAATTTGAATAGGTAGAAATATAACAAGAGAGCACTTAGCTACCCTCCATGAGTTGGTTCAAAAATCCTAGACTCATATGGCTGAGTGATAAATTCTGAGGATTATAAAAGACAAATATTGTCCTGATTTTTTAAGTAAGAAAGACTGTAAATTCTTCATAGTCTTCAACCTATTCTTATGGAAAACATAGATGTGTTATGTTCTAGACACCACAGAGTAGGAAGGGTGACTAGGATAGTAAAAAGCCTAAAGAGCATGCAAACAAAGATCTCTTGAAAATACTGGGAATTTGAAATGTACCAAAGAGAAGAATTAGGAAAAAAATATAAATCTCCCAAGCATTTAAGGGATTTCTCTGAAGAAAGAGAGGTCCTGCAGAACCAAACTAGGAGCAATGGGTAGCAGTTTTACAGAGGCAATGTATAGTAGTTTAAAAGAGGCAGATATCAGTTTTAAAGGGAAAAAAAAGAATAGGAACAATTCAAAAGTCAAATGGACTACCTCAGAAAGTAATTATGTCTCTCACTCAGTATATACCTTCCAGAGATTAGATGACCAATTTTCAGGTATGTTATAAAGAACTTTCTTGAATATATATTGAATTAGATAAACTATGAAGTTCCATCCATCCATCTGTGAAATTTTGTGATTCTGTCCTTTTATCCAAGTGATGGATATTCCTTAGAATACTTAAATGACAAAGATAATGGACATATGTTTGAACTCAAATGTTTAGAGCTTAACTTGGAAGACAGAGAAAAACCTAATGCTTCAGCTATATTGCTGTATATGTATGAATAGCTATATTGCTGATGTCTTCTTAACAGATTTAGGCCACAATTACCATCCCATACTTGGGTGCCTAAAGAGGCCAAGGTTAAACACTTGTTTCTTACATTGTACACATGAAGACAGTATTGTTCAGTTTAAGGATCAGGTCCCGTTTTTAAAAACATGTTATTTGCAATCACATATCTTAGAAATACAGATTGTGTGTCTGTTACTCAGGGGAAAGGGATGATTATAAGACTGAGCTGAAAGTATCATTGAAAACTTCTAGTCCCAGTAGTATTCTCTGTTTGAACCCAGAGAGGTTGGGCTTTTTTTTTTAATTGTTGTTGTCACCAAAGATACATAATATGTAATAAATAGCAGAACCAAGATTCGAGATCAGGACTTCCAATTCCAAATACAATGTAGTGGGGGGGAGGGGGAAGAGGGTGGGAAGGGAGTGTATCTGAATTTATCATATGGTTTAACATTCTTTAGAACAGTCCTGTATTGATGCTTCATTGTAAATAGAGGCATCCATTGTAACATGGATCTCAAAGGGTTTTCCAGTAGTGTACAAACTCTAGTAAATATCACTAATCTAGAGAGGACAGTCCCCATAATAGACCCTGTCTAATATCTCCTAGAAAATAAAATTTTTGAAAGAGGCAAGAAAAATCATTTACAGTGAAGGGGAAGAGGGAGAAGAGAGAGAGAGGGAGTGAATCTTCTCATAAGAATTGGTTCAGATAAGAAATAACATTACTCAATATGTGTATAGAAATTTATCTTACTCTAAAGGAATATAAGAGGAGAATGGGATATGGGAAGGGAGAGTGAGTAATAAAAGAAAGGGTATACTGGGGAGGGAATGGTCAGTGGCAAAACATTTTTGAGGAGGAACAGGGTGAAAGGAGAGAGAATAAATAGGGGGAAATGCAATTAATAATAGTAATTGTAAAAAAAATTGTCAAAACAAGTTTCTCTGATAAAATATTATTGATCTCTGGGAAATGATGAGCAGGATGCTCTCAGGGGAAAAAAAGCTAGAAAGTTATCCATGAACAAAGTGTACTTGTATACCAAGTAATAGCAATGATCTGGGATGACTAGCTATAAATTACTCTGTTTTTTCTCAATAGTACAATCATCCACAACTACTCTAAATAACTTATGATGAAAAATCCTATCCATATCCAGAGAAGGAACTGATCAAGCCTGAAAACAGATTAACACAGTTTCTAATTCTCTCTCCATCTCTCTATTTTTAACTTAATTTTTCTTGAAGTTTTTTATTTTTATTAGGGTGGGAGATCTATGTTTTCTTTCACAACTTGACTTTTATAGAAATATTTAACATAACTTCACATGTGGTTTTTTAATTGTGGTGGGGGTAAAGGAGAGAACCTAGAACTCAAAAATCTTTTTAAAATATTTTAAAATTGTTTTGAATGTAACCAGAGAAAAATATTAAATAAGTAAAATTAGAATTGAAAGAAAGATGCACAGCAATGAACAAAAGAAAATCTACAACGAAACAAAAAAAAAAAGATGCATATCTCTGAACACAATGTGTAGTAATTATATAGACTTTTTTGAAATGGAAATATATTTTGCATTTAAGTTTGAAATAAATTTTTGAATGAAAAATATAACAATAAAAAAGATTAGCCCTGACTCCCAAGAAGTCAGTCTCAACTAATAAATTAAAAAAAAAGAAAATTAAGTGCTAAAAAAATAATAATTTTTTTTGTTATATTGAACTTAGAGCCCAAATAAACCTGTTTCTGGAAACACTGGTGTATAGCAAATAATACTAAGAAAAACAATATCTATATTTGCAGGCTGGTTAAATAAAGTAGCAAAAATTCATTTACTTGCAGCTTTCCTCCTTGATTCTTGGAAAAGCTGTGAACAAAGGGAGTTTTACCATCCTTTTTCTTAACCCTATTGACCTATTATGGTTTCATGTTTCTTTATGAATTCCAAGTATGAAAGAATAATTGAAATGAAAATAAAGAAATAATGTAGTTGTTGGGGCAACCCCAACTCACAGAATGGGTTCCTTAGCGTTTCACCAGTTTTGAATTACTCCACAATCATAACTCCAGTTTTGTTTTGCTCCCTAGCTTCTGACTTCAGCTGAATTCCTTATCTGGGGATTTTCTTCTTCATAGGAAGATGAGTAGCCTCAACCATGTCCACATCTACTCAAATACCACAATAAGTTGAAAGCATCAGCACTGAATGGTAACATAACAACAAAAGTAGCAATAAGTCTTTTCCTCCAGTAATTTCACAGATATATGTATGGTCAGTGGGAAAAAATAAGCACATAGAGGGAACCTGTATCAAAAGACACACATGTAGATAGGCACAGAGAGAGCATGTGTAGATAGGAAACAAGTAGGAAACATGTATGATGAGATGGATGAGAAACTTGCTTTTGCTGCTACATAAAGGGCGTCTTCTGGAAATGATTTTTTTTGCTGTTCCTAACAGATCTGCATTTTATACGTTTTATAATCTCCATAATATATTGATCCCTACTAGTTTTATATAGTATTATTCTATTGGTGCCATATCAAGTACAGGTCACTGCCAGCTTCAACTCCATGCTAGGGTATATTTTTTCTGCAACCTAGCTTCAGAATTTATCTGGAGTTTTTTTTCTTCATAGGAAGCCGAGTAGGCCCAGCCATATTTTTTTGTTTGTTTGTTTTAAGGATGGTAAAACTCCATCTGTAGGTCTTTTAGAAAACAGAAATTTTTAACATTGCCATTATACTGAAGGAGAGATCCTTCTTTGTGGGTTTTTTTTTCCTTCTTTCTCTGTGGAATAAATGATTTGTATGTTTGTTTCAAAAACATTGTCTAAAACTCTTTCCAGTGAACATACAGAAAAGTCACTCTTAGCTAGCTGGTGACTCAGATTTTTTAAATCATTTTTTTGTTATTTGATATCACTTTCTGGATTAAGGTTTAGTTATCAAATCTATATGACTCCCTGCTTAATTCCTAATCGTTAAAGCTATACATAGTTGTTACCCATGTCAAGATTATCCTTTCAGAAGACTGACAAGGACACTAGAGTTGTGTTTTCCTGGATTCTTAATTCCTTTTAATTTTTTTTTAAATTAAAGATTTTTATTTTCAAAGTATATACATGGATAATTTTCAACATTCACCCTTAAAAAAATCTTGTAATCTAAAATTGTTTTCCCTTCCTTCCCCTTACTCCCTTCCCTAGACAGGAAGTAATCCAAAATATGTTAATTAAACTGTGCAATTCTTCTATACATATTTCCACAAATATGCTGCACAAAAAAAGGATCAAAAAGGGAAAAATGAGAAAGAAAACAAAATGCAAGCAAATAACAACAAAAAGAGTGAAAATACAATGTTGTGGTCCACATTCAGTTCCCACTGTCCTTTCTCTAGATGCAGTTGGCTCTGTTCATCACAAGTCCATAGATGAGTCTCAATTCTAAAACTCCTTTTTTCCTCTCCCATGCAAATGAGTAGAGGAAATCTGGGGCTGTGCAAAGTGGGAGAAACTTGAGCCCTTATTTAAGGTCTAGATCTTCTCAGATCTAGCCACATTCTTTCTTTCTTATGTATATTACTTTAACTCCTTTGAGTGTATGTGTATGGATATCTTGCATATAATGATAGCCCCCTTAGTGGTTTTTTTCTTGAATGCTGGGACATTTTTTCCTATATTCTTAGCCTGTACTACAGAAGAAGATGCTAGGTGGCATAGTGGATAGAGTACTGAGCTTGAGGTCAGCATGACTTGAGTTCAAATCTCATCTCAGGCACTTACTAGCTGCATGAGCCAACTTAACTGTTTGCCTCAGTGTTCTCATTGGTAAAAAGAGCTGGAAAAGAAATGGCAAATCATTCCAGTATCTTTGCCAGGAAAACCCCAAATTGGGATCACAAGGTATAAGACACAACTGAAATGGCTCAACAACAATAAGATACTTGTAGAAGAACCTAAAACTTTCTTTAGGGAAAGTATATAATATATTGTAGAGAGAATTGAGGATTATTTATAATCAGAGATCCTGAGTTCAAATCCCTGTTTACTTTCTTTGTGATCGTCAGTAATTTAATTAGCACAATCTTTAGGTTCCTTTCCTCCTGTGAAATCTTATGCTTATAACAAGAAGACACATTATTTTAAAATCAGAATTTACTCATATGAAATGTGTGAGGAGCAAAGAAAAAAGAATGAGACTATTTATATTCCCAGAAAGGACAGTTTACCTTTTCAGTAGCTTTTAATTTGACAAAAGAGATTTATTCCTGAGTCATTCAAGATCCTAAGATCTTAAGTCTAAAAGTGAAAGGAGTCTCAAGTGTCTCTCTCTCTCTCCCTCTCTCTCTGTCTCTCTCTCTCTGTCTCTGTCTCTGTCTCTCTCTCTCTCTGTCTCTCTCTGTTTCTCTCTCTCTCTCCTCTCTCTCTCTGTCTCTGTCTCTGTCTCTGTCTCTCTCTCTGTCTCTCTGTCTCTCTCTCTCTCTCCCTCTTTCTCTCTCTCTCTGAATCTCTCTCTCTCTCTCTGTCTCTCTCTCTCTCTCTCTCTCTCTCTCTCTCTCTCTCTCTCTCCCTCTCTCTCTCTCTCTGTCTCTCTGTTTCTGTCTATCTCTGTTTCTTTGTCTCTGTCTCTCTCTTTCTCTCTCTCTCTCTCTCTCTCTCTCTCTCTCTCTTTCTCTCTCTCTCTGTCTCTCTCTCTCTCTGTCTCTTTCTCTCTCTCTCTGTCTCTCTCTCTCTCTGTCTCTTTCTCTCTCTCTCTGTCTCTCTGTCTGTCTCTCTCTCTGTCTCTGTCTCTCTGTTCTCTCTCTCTCTCTCTCTCTCTCTCTCTCTCTCTCTCTCTCTCACACACACACACACACACACACACACACACACTCATACATGTACAGTCATAAAAACTTCCTTTGCCACATTTAATTCCAGGAATTGTTGTTGGCCACCAAAAATTTGGAGCAGGAGTGCTTATGGCAAGAGGGAAGGGTATGTACCATAATGTCATTGTGTTCCTAGATAGTAGCTCATATATTGGTAATTCTGAATTACTCTAACATCATTAAATTCATCAAGAAACCTGCTTTCTCTTTCTCATCTCCAGTAAACTGATTTCCTGGCCTAGAACAGATTCCTTTACATCCTAAAGGATGATTGGCTGTTCCATCCCATCCTCACCTCATTACCCCAAACTGCATCTTTCTCTATCTTATGTATTAAATTAAATTAAAATTTAAGTGCTTTCTTTAAGACTTTTCAGAGCATATCAGGTTAATTAACCAGCCAGGCAATCGGGAGAGACTATAACAACTCCCTAAATTGCCCACCGAAGGCAACTGGATCTTTTTCAGTCTCTTCCAATGGTGGGGACACTGAGCCCTATTCAGAGCTTTTTGCCGGAAACAAATGGAGTGGAAAAGTACACAAAGTACCACAATTATGTAATTTTGCAGTTTTTCCCTCTTAAAATAAACTCTAGTATGTGCCTTTTCCCAACCTCAGCTATGCTACTGGGAGAGCTGCAGGTCAGAGCTGGAAGAGAAGGAAGCCCTCTCTTGTGCCAACAGGCCACTGTTGACTGAACACATTAAGGAAAACAAAAATTTTCCAGCATCACAGGTGCCTGTAGGTTGGGGATGTTGGGGGGAGCCTTAATTCACTAACCAACTCAGCAAACAGAGTTTACCTCAATGCTCTTTATTGAGTAAACAGTCTATTCTCACTGGGAAAAGTGCATCACACAACTCCCATGTTCTGCAGACATATGGAGCCCATTCTGAAGGAACACACACAGGCAAGGCTGTCTTAACTTTGCTTCTCTTTTCATACCTCTTCTGCTCCCCTATTCTTGGATGATTTAGTAAGAAGCCAGTTATATATCAGGCAATCAACCTATGTTTTCACTGAAAAGTGACCTTTTTTTTTGCTGAGTCTGCAAAAGTCATGCATATCTATGAAAGACTGGGCAACAGCAAGAAGGAAAAAGTCTTCTTACAGTGGAATTGCTGTTATTTAAGGCTAGTAGGAACAGATTCTCTCTGCAGAATGATTTAGAATCTAATCCCTTGGTTCTTCAGTTAAGTTCTGGCCATTCATGAGCACTATTTTCATTTAGATTTGAGATTGTCCCTTCCTTAAGAATGTGTCTTTCTAACAGATAACTTTTATTCTACTAGAACCCACCAGGATTTCCTGCACAATATGAACCAACTTCATCGTTCTATACTTAAGTCTTCTTCCACAAGGTTAAATCTAGGAAAACAAGGAACTGTCTACTTTTTTTTTTTTTTTCCACGCCTCATGCTCCAAACAGAATTCCACTGGGCAGTAGAGTCACAAATGTAATTCGGTACTGAGGCAGAGAGTAGGTTCTTGAAACTTGACTAAGCCCTTTTATTCAAAAGCATTTGGTTACCTTAAAGTTTGCTAATTCCCTAAGAATTCCAATCACTGAGAATTTATAATAGTTATCTGAACTTGGAGATCTTTGAGAACTCTGAGAACAAACTCTGCCATTCCCAGCATTGGGAAAATATTATATTTATGCCTAGCAGAATTTCTTGTTCAAGTTGGCTGTTCACCAAATATTCTTTGATGGGAAGGACTGAAGACTTTAATGAGAGGTGGGGAATTAATTTGTAAAGAGCACTAGTTTTGAAGGCAAAGGACCCAGTACCAAATCCCTATTCAGTAGCTTATTTCTTTTCTATAGGCCTGTTTCCTAATCTATCAATTTAGCTATAAAGTTTATAATCTTAGCAAATGATTAGTGGACTAAAGCATTGAGTTGGGTAGCAGGAGAAGTTCCAGTAATCAAGCCTTTTCCATCAGCTTTGCTGTGTGACCTTTGACAAGACACATCCCTTCTCTGGGTTGCAGTTTCCCCATGTTTAAAATAGAAAGTTTGGATTATACAATACCTAAATTCTGAAATCTTATTTCAGATTCTGTGCTGAATGATTCTTTTTTTCACATGGGCACACAACTTGAACCAACTGACTGAGAGAATCTCTAGAATTAAGCTTGTTGGGCTTGGTTTTTAAAAATCAGCAGCATATTTTTGTATATCCAAAAAAAAAAAAAAATCCAAGCTGTTTGGGGATTTGAGTAAAGGCTTGTATTACTGTGCCTTTTATCCAAATCAGTGCCCTTTCCCCTCCTTTCCTTCTACCTTATAAAAATCATGGTAAGTCAATGGGGATTTTTTCATATTTCTGGCAGAAAAGGCTTTGATGGCTTTGAGTGATTGATTGATTGTCTCCTCCAATCTGATTTCTTCATCCTCTACCCTCTTGGGGAATAATGAACAGCCTGGTCTTCCAATTAAAAGTTGCCTTTCTTGTCAATTTGTATTAACTAAGTAAGCAGGGGTCAGAAAGCCAAAAAACAGGCCAAACTAAAGATTTTGTCTTGCAGTTGCCTTTTTTAAAAAAATCAAACATCATTTCAGTGAAGATATTTTTTGATAATCAGTGGAACTGAGAATTTTTTTTTTTTTACGTTTATCACATTTCAAGATAGTAGTACAATGAGGGGATGATGGATGAAGTTCTGATTATACTTGGTGTCTTTGCTTTCAGTTGCCTGCTCAGAGTATTGAATTATGTAAACAATCCCTTCCCAAAACACTCATGGAAGATCACACCTAGTGTTCCATTTGTAATCTTTTTGCCTGATTTCTAAAGGATTTTCTTCCACGTTAAAAAAAAAAAAAAAAGGCAAAAGTATCTCAAAAAAAACTTTGGGATTGTCCTAGAAGAGTTTACAGAGAAAAAATCCTTCACATTAACTTGAAACATTTTCCACCCAAGGAAAAGCTCTCCAGAGTATTTTAGACCTTTCACCTTCTTGACCCAGGAAGTATGAAGACCATGACCTCCCACCTCTTTGTTGAAATGGACTTGGCAGAACTCCTTGACCCCTTGGGTTGCTTCTTCCTGTCCCGGTGTCAGAGGAAGGAAGGATGCGGTCTCTTGTCCTTAGGGGTTACAGCAGCCTCAAACCCATAGAAAGAAACAGCTTTATTAATTCCAGCTTTGCTAATAAGGAATTACAATAGTTGTGGGATTTGGCAGTAGAACTATAGTCAATTGCCATGCACAGTGCAATTTTCCCCTGTATTGTTTGTATTTTTGATTTAGCTACAAATAATTTAAAGATGTGTTGTGTCTCCTCCAATTAAAATGGATATTTTCAGCTTTTATGCTGTTGTGTTTTAGAACAAATATAATGAATTTGAATTTGTATTAGAGAAAAAAAAAGTATGTGTGTACATACATAGATAGTTGGTAGCTTGTGATACTTAAAATTTTATTAATTAATTCTATGATCCTAACAATGTATAATATAGTAACAGTTACTATTTAAAGTTGTTATGCCTCTTAATTAGTCACTTTTTCTTCTTGGAATTATAAATTTTGGAGACTTACGTATTAAACAGAAAGTACCTGAAGTTTAGAAGGTTCTGATTTAAATGAGGAGAAGCAATATATACTGGATTTCATTATTTAGTCTAGAATTCTTCGGAAGGAATTGAACAATTCAGTTTAATTTATTAGTCACCATCTAGAGTGAAAGACAGAGGACCTAAGCTCTGAGTTCATTGTATTACTAATTTCATATGTGACTTAGACCATCTCTGAGCCACCTTTTCAACTCTGAAGCCCCATGACCCTTTTCAAATCTGTCTACAAATTCTAAGACTAGTCTGTACAGTTAACACCAGTGGCATATACCAAAAGGCCCAAGAATCTAGGCAATATTAGCTTAGCATTTCAACAAGACTCTTGGGGTACTTTGTGTGACAGGTATGCGACAAATGATTTCTAGTTTGAACGGTAGAGAAAATGCCGCTAGATCTGGAAAATCTTGCATTCAAATCTATCCCTGAGTAAATGTTCAAAGAGCCATTGAACTCAAAGGAGTTCTCAGTTTTGTCCTCAATAAAATGAGATCAGACTAGGCTGGCTGCTTGCATTCTTGTAATCCCCAAACTCAATAGGCTAAGTCAACCAGGTGTCCTCATTTAGTCCAGCAACAATGAGCCCCCAAGAATGGAAACCAAAATGCCCAAGATTTGGAAATGGAGCGGATCAAAGCTTTCATGCTGATCAATTGTGAGATCAGATTGATGAATGGCTACAGCACTTCCAACATGGATGAGCATAGGCAATTTCAAACTTGAAAAAGTAGGGGAGATTTGGGAGTAGAAATTGAATGATTTTAAGATTCCTTCATCTCCTACAATCCAGAACTTTTCTTTCTCTGTGAATGACAATTAAAAAAAAAAAAAAAAAAAGTTGTTATGCAAATCCAATCAGTTGATGTAAATGCCTTCCTTATGCTCTTTTTTCCAGACACAGCCTGTACCTAACCCTATTGCCTACTACTTGCACCAGTCCCCATGGTGGTTTCACCAGTTTGAGACTTTAAGCAATCATTTCATCGAGCTGGTAGTGCCATTTTTCATCTATTTTGGACGCCGTATGCGTATCATTCATGGAATTGTGCAGATCCTCTTCCAGGTGAGTTTTTTAATTTTGCTTTGTTTGGTATGTGTTTCCCTTTTCAGAACTTCTTCAGAAAATATGAAAGCATACTGTTATTTTTACAAGGTTTCTCATTTTTTTTTTGCTGTTGGCAAGTCTTGCTTTTGCCATAGATTTGACTTACAAGCAATAGGCAGGCTCTTTCCTGTCTCTTTGAGCCCCATTTCATCTTCCACAAGCTTTGTGAAGAATTAAGGAGGGATCCACAGCTTGCTAAAGTTGACTTTTTCCCAAAGAGATTGAAGGCTGGTTAACTCTTTCTGGCTATTTATTTCCTTTAGCTTTGAGCTAAATGGAGGCCTAACTGCATCCTCAGACACTTTCCCACCTTCCTTATACCCAAGAGGGGCCTATTTCCTCACAGAAAGTCTCACCAGTATTTTTAAAGACCCCTGGTGTTTCTCCAGAGAACAGGTCACTAGAGTACTGCCCTTTGATATTTGGATGAGAATGACTTTGTCCAGAATTGCCTTGCAGGCTGGCAGCTGCCCAGAGTGACATCACACCCCTGAAAGTCGACCTTTAGAGTTGATTTGAGCACTCTGGCTAGAGCCTTGTAAAAAGGATTTCAGAAATATAAAATTCAAATTGATGTTAGGGAGGCCTCTAGGGATTTGCTAATGGATACAGAACCTTTCACGTCTAGGTCATCAGTTCAAATTCAGCCCAAATTGCTAACGACTGAAAGTCATCACTTTGTGATGGTTGGAAGGGGAAGTCTGTATGAAGTGAGTTATTGATGTCAGTGGAGCTTCTACCAGGCAGTGGTCCCCCTTGTAATTGACACTAATTGGCCCCCTGGTTGGCAGACTCAGCTCAGAGATGGGGGTGGGGGTAAAGGGAAGAAAGCAAGTCTGCTTGTGTGCCATGGGGACCATACTGCCTTTTTATCCTTCAGTGTAAGCCCTCTAGGTCAGTATTGAGTCCCGAGCTGGGAGGGAAGCTAAGGTGGAGGAGGCTCAGTCTTGACAATTCCTCCACCATGGTCTGGAGAGGCAGAAAGAGAGCTATTTCATTTCCAGGGCTTTTGAAATAGCTCTTTCCCCTAACCTTAAAAACAAAACAACAGGAGGTGTATCTGGGGGAGGGAAGGGAGGCAGGAACAATCACTCCTTAGGCTTTTCTTTTGGAATCCCACATCCTGTCCTTTGTCAGCAGGACATATAGCACACCACATGGACAGCCCTGATCTGGCAGAAAAGCAAAGACCCTGCCGGGCACTGGGTTTGATTTTTCTTTGCACTCACCCTGGTTCATGGGGAGCTCCAGCATTTATTACCATCTCAATGCAGTTTTCTGTACAAATCAGTTAAGACAAAGGGTAAGAGACAAATGCCAGACCTGCTATCCCACAAAAGGCCAAATGGTATGGAATTATTTTATAGTAAATACAAACAGTGTAGACAACCAATCTGTGTGATCTAAGCCCAGACCTTCAGGTGATCCTTGACATGGTTTGAAAGATTTGGGCTAATGCAGATTTTAATATTTCAAGTACTCAGATAATTATGACTAAGAAACAGATTTGCCCACTTGCTGGCAGTCATATTGTTTTCCCTTTCTGCAAGCAATTTTTTTTCCTCGTAGATTTGTATTTTAAATGCTACACTTGCCTCATCAGCCATTTTCAAATGAATGGAATTGTAACCAGCATTAGCCAATGAGCTTATTTATGAAGCACACAGTCTTGTAAAGAACTAGGACAGATTAGTGTCAGGGACATTGTGCCATGTCATTCATTCCAATTGTTTTCATCTACTTATTGCCATTAGAGTCCTGGTTTCTACTGCCTGTAATAGGTTAAAAATACAGCAGAGCATGTGGATAAAGCTAAAAGGTTTTTTCAAGAAATTAACTCTGCATTTTTTATTGTAACACTAATATTGAAGAGCACTTTTAAAAATAAGTTGCTAAAGGTTTTTGTATCAAGTACAAAAAAGTGGATGGATAGTTTTTTCTTGTGATGTAAGTCACAGTATTCCCTCAGACACATGGGGAGTCAATGGCTAAAAATTATTGAGGGAGCAAAGTGAAATTGAAGGAGAATGTGCCGTTATTGGACTTTTTGGGTTGTTGGGGGTATGGTCTTGGACATCATCTTCATTTCCTGTCATTTTCATCAGTGGCCCATCCTTGCTAGTCTTAGGCCAGAGCACTCTTTGATCCCCTCTGTTTCTAGCCTACCAGGCCCTGGGGCTGGGAGAGGTGGGAATATCAGACAGAGACACCATTCAATCCTACAACAGGGAGAAAGGAAACAACCCTATGCCTTGTGTCTAGGCCTGGTCCCATGGAGGGAATGTGTCCCAAGGTGGGGGTTGGGAATTTAAGATTATGGCTAGGAGGCACAGGAGTCCCTGAATTATGTTTTGCTTTTACCTTTGGGAGATCACAGAAAGAGTATTGCTTTGGAGTCTACAGGATCTGAATTTAAATCTTGGATCTTCCTCTTAATGCCTGAGGGACATTGGGCAAATGATTTAACTTCTCTGGTTATCAGTTTCCTCATTTGCAGAATAGCGAGTGAGACTCCATGAACTCAAGGGACCCTTTGATTATTTTTATTGTAGTTCGAGATTTTTGTGTTGTTATAAAATAATAAAATAAAATTTTCTTTTTATTAAATAAATGATAAGCTAAAATCATTAACATAAGTTATTTTAACTTATACTTTGTTAATTAATGAATAATTTATTAGCATCTCTTGAAAGGACAACATATTTTTTACTAAGGAAGAGGATTTCATTACTTTGAAATGTTAAATGCATAATTAACTTACATTTTGATAGGGCCTCATAGTTTTACAAAGTGCTTTTCTAACAAATAGCCTGTATTGCAATCCCCATTTTATAGAGGAGAAAACTGAGGGAAAAAAAGAGAAAACATGACTTGTTGATATTTAACTGAGGCAAAGAGCCAGGATATTCTGACTAAATCCACAGCTCTTTTTACTTTCACTGAGATGCATTTGAACAAGCTTATTTAAACAATTGTCCTCTAAGGAATATGTGCTATTATACATTATTCAGTACTTTGAGAAACCTGGAAAAGGCTACTACAGAGTTGTGAGGAAAATCTATTTCTATTTCCTTCTTCTTTGATGTCTGCTTTGTTGAGAGTAGGGGGAACAGAAGGGAGGAAAATTATAGAAGAAGGTTTATTTGTTTGATGCTTTATTGATGTGATGAAATAATGGAAAGTACATTGATTCTGGAGGCAGAAAACCTAAGTTCAAACCTTACCTATAACATTTATTCCCTCTGTGTCCTTGGGTAAGCAACAGCTTTCTCATCTATAAAATGTCCTCTGGATCTGTGATGATCTTTTTATTTTTTACACCATTTGTTTCTCTCTATTCCCTATTCTCACTGAATTCCACTCTAACCTGACTTAATCTACAAAATGACAGTACGAATGACATTCTGCACCTTCGGTCCCTCATGTCATTACTTTAGGAACTCATAACCTGGGCTTCTGTGGACTTATTTGTAGAAAATAGTTTGATAACTATATTTTGATATAATTGGTTTTCTTATCATCCAATGTATTTTACTTAGGCATTTAAAAATATGATTCTGAAAAAGAATCCATAAGCTTTACTAAACTGCCACAGAGGCCCATAACACAAATTAGACAGAAGAAGAAGATAGGTTAGGTTTTTCAGAGCCAAGATTGGTGAATTGATAGTTCCAATGCTATTTTTTCTTTTTTTTAATTATACTTTATTTTTTAATTAATTTTATAATTATAACTTTTTTTTGACAGTACATATGCATGGGTAATTTTTTACAACATTATCCCTTGCACTCACTTCTATTCCGAATTTTTCCCTCCTTCCCTCCACCCCCTCCCCTAGATGGCAGGCAGTCCCATACATGTTAGTATATCCTAGGTACAATATATGTGTGCAGAACTGAATTTCTTGTTGCACAGGAAGAATTAGATTCAGAAGGTAAAAATAACCTGGGAAGAAAAACAAAAAATGCAAACAGTTTACACTCATTTCCCAGTGTTCCTTCTCTGGGTGTAGCTGATTCTGTCCATCATTAATCAATTGGAATTGGATTAGCTCTTCTCTATGTTGAAGATATCCACTTCCATCAGAATACATACTCATACAGTATTGTTATTGAAGTAAATAATGATCTCCTGTCCTGCTCATTTCACTCAGCATCAGTTCATGTAAGTCTCTCCAAGTCTCTCTGTATTCATCCTGCTGGTCATTTCTTACAGAACAATAATATTCCATAATATTCATATACCATAGTTTACCCAACCATTCTCCAATTGATGGACATCCATTCATTTTCCAGTTTCTAGCCACTATGAAAAGAGCTGCCACAAACATTTTGTCACATTCAGGACCCTTTCCCTTCTCTAGTAGTTCCTTGGGGTATAAGCCCATTAGAAGCACTGCTGGATCAAAGGGTATGCACATTTTGATAACTTTTTGGGCATAATTCCAGATTGCTCTCCAGAATGGTTGGATTCTTTCACAACTCCACCAACAATGCATCAGTGTCCCAGTTTTCCCACATCCCCTCCAACATTCATCATCATTTGTTCCTGTCATCTTAGCCAATCTGACAGGTGTGTAATGATATCTCAGAGTTGTCTTAATTTGCATTTCTCTGATCAGTAGTGATTTGGAACATTCTTTCATATGAGTGAAAATAGTTTTAATTTCATCATCTGAAAATTGTCTGTTCACGTGCTTTGACCATTTATCAATTGGAGAATGGCTTGATTTCTTATAAATTAGAGTCAGTTCTCTATATATTTTGTTATAGTCATTGTGTATTCTTCTCTTATATCTGAATTCTTCATTCTATATCAGTTCACATGAGATTTACTATGTCTCTCCAAATTTCTTGTAGTTATTGTTTCTTATGACATTATTGTTGTTATTTCTTAGTCTGTTTCATTTTTAAATCAACAACATGTGTGCAACCATTCCCATTTAATGGACATTCATTTTATTTCCAGTTTGTTTACTTCCACAAAAAGTGTAGCTGTGTATGTGTGGCTCCATATGATATCTTTTTGTCTTTTCATCTCTTTTGGGTAGGGACCCTAAAGTGGAATCATTTCCTGAGATTTCTTTAGAGACCACCAAGATCTCCCCAAAGATGTAGGAAATGGGATCGATAGCTAAATAGGAAATATCATTTCACTTGGAAGAAGGCATTTTAAGTTATATATATATATACACACACACACATATGTGTGTGTGTGTGTGTGTGTGTGTGTGTGTGTGTGTGTGTGTGTAAATTTGTAAATTTAAAGTCTCTAAAGCCTAAATGAAAGGAATACAGATTAAAAGTATATTTTGAAAGTTAGGTCTTCCAAGTCAGCATGAAAAAGGGAAAAATTGAACTTACTCAGCTCTGTCTTTGCCCCTGTTGTTTGGCCATTGACAGATGGTTTGCTTTCCCTGTATTAAGGCACAGAATGAAAGAAAAGTACTTTCCTTATGGCCTGTCCGTTTTGGCTTTGTGGCAGTTTTGAGGTTTTGCATCAAGATATTGTTTCTGTAAATGTCCTAAACATGTCAAATTGTGGCTACAGCTTTTATCCTTCAAATTGAAATCCTAAATCATATATTCCCTAAGAGATGATCTGGGGTAATGGTCCAGACCTCTGTATCTGAAATGATAGTTTTGCACTAGAGTATATAGCCTATAGACCTGGCCTCTAGGTCTAGATCTACCATTACCTTTATTGCTTTGTAATCATAGCATCACCAGATTTATTTATTGAAAAAAGAGGTGAGAATTTCTTTTTCTATGCTACTTTATGGAGCCCTTAAGTACAAGATTTTTGTAATTGGTTCATGAGTAGCCCCAAATGTTGTCACTTTCCTAAGTGTGCATCTTATGACCAGAGCCAAATCTCTGTAAAAGGTCTGGCCCTGCAGAAATAGTAACCTTGATGAATTTCTGCTGGAAGTCATTATATCATAATATCATTATACCTTTAAAACTGAAAGTGTGTTGTGTACCAAGCAGATATGAAACAAAGTAATAAGTAATCCTAACTGACAAAAATAAAAACAAAACATATAGAACATAAAGGACTGGTAAATCTATGATCTTAACTACTTAGCCACTTAGTCCTGGCTTTGCCAAGATCAACTATGACCTTGGATCAGCCATTTCCCTTTCTGGCACTGGGAATTACATATTACTTATTTTAATTGATAATGTATTTAAACATATCACACAGATGCCTAGCATATTTCCAGTCAGCTTTTACAATATAAAAGTCCCCACAAATAGTTTGACAAAATAGGCTGTGAGACAGGGTGGAATAAAAACATGGATTTTGAATCCAAGATCCTTGTTTGGAAGACTTCTCTCCACCTTGGTAGTCCTTGATCTGGGTTTTTCCCTCTCTGTGCCTCTGTTATATCATTTATAAAATGAGGAAATAGCATGGATAACTACTAAGGTCCTTATAGATCGGAATCTGTGGTACTATAGATATTGAAATGATTGTAACTGATTATAATACAGCTTCACACTTTATGATTTTTCTATTAATTAAAAGAATTTGTGCATTATAAATCAGTGTCATCCAGTTTTTGTTATCAGTTTGGCTGCCATTAAAGTTGTTTTTATTTTCATAATTATAGTAAATGTGTATGTTGTTCTTTTGGATGTATTTTGTTCATCTACTGTCACTTGATATGTCTTTGAAATCCTTTTGGCACAGTACTTTTCCATTTTTATGTACCACAATTTGCTTCACCATTCCTTGATCACTGGGCACACATAGTGTTTCCAATTAATTACTAGTACCAAAGTGTCTTCTATAAATATTTCATGACTGTTTTTGTTTTTGTTTTTTTGGGGGGTTTTTTGGTGTTGGTTAACTTCCATGGACTATAACAAGATCTCTAAATCAAGAGAATGAATTGAAAAAGACATTTTTTTATAATTTCAAAAACCTTTTCAGAAGTATCCACAGCCTTCCCCAAAGTAAATTGATCTGTTTTTCTATAGTTTATCCTTAACATTTTAATAAATTTAATGCATACAAGGAAGTAATTCATTTAAGTTTATAATTTACTGAGTATTCCTGATTTTTTAACACTTTTAGATGATTAGCAACATTTTATGTTTCTTTCTTTGAGAAATTTAATGTTCTTTAACCATTTATCCATTGGGGAATGGGTTCTGAGAGACTTGGATCAATTCCCTATAGATTTATTAAATATTCTCTAAAAGCCCTTCCAGCTCTAATGAAATGATTCTAATTCTAGAACCTATTAGCTCTTTCACATTATTTCTTTTGTGCATAAATGTGCACTAGCCTTTGAGAAACCAGTCCATCTGCAGGCCAATTTCAAGTCTTGGCACTGCCTGTGCCACCTCCCAAGTACCCAGCTCCAAGCTTTGCTTTTGGCTGCTCACCTGGAACCAGATTCAGATGGGGCCCAACTTCCTTTTAGGTTTTCTGACCTAGCCAGCCAGACATTCTTCCCAGCAACCTCAGCGACCCTGAACGATCAATGCAACTGTTTGCTGCAAGGGGAAAAAAAGAGAGACTAATTTAAGAAGGTGTAATGGTGCTGGAGGGGAAAAAATGGAAAATTCTGCACTTCATAAAGATGTAATGATATATTGATTGTAAATATGGGGATCCAACTAACTTTTCATTGGCATTTTATTGATACTGGGCAAGTGACTGACTATTTCAGTTCGGTGGGGGAGTTTGCAGAGGAGAAAGAGAGCCAGTGTAATGTACAGCTCTGGGATATTTATGACATTTCAACTCCAACTTGTTTATTCAGTATTTATGGCTGTTTTCTTCATTCAGAATGACTTTTATTGACAATAGGCCGGCTCTGCAAAGGAAGCAATAAATTTTAATGTTGATATCCCACTTAATTTTTGCTTTTCAAGATTTGAATTGACATTATATGCTGAGTTTATTAGACATTTTATAATTGTTATTGGAGTCATGGTGGCTAGGCTAAGTACATGTATTTTTCCAGATTACTATTAGTCTACAAGAGTATGGCTTTGTCTGGAGTCTCTGTGAAGACACAATAGAAAAAACACAAGAGAGTGAACTTTCTTTTTTAACCATTGTGCCTCTGTCCTGAAATCTTATACACATTTGTACCTTGTATTAGGAGTGGGTAGTAACTAGAAAATAAGAGTTTTAGTGATGATAAAAGTAGGATATGATGAAATTTTGATCTTTAGTTTTTACTGCATTTGCCATCTGTCAGCCAGCACAAATTGAATATTTGCTATGTGCAAGACATGGCACCAAGTACTATCAAAGGTAAAGGAAAACTTAGGCTCAAATAATTTCATATATTTGAAATTTCTTTGAAATTTGAAAATTACTACCTTAATGTGATAGCTAAAAAATCAGAGTTAGAAGGGACTTTAGAAAGTCATCGTTTCTAATCCCTCATTTAATGAAGATAAACTGAAGCCTAGAAAGAGGAAATTATATAACCATAGTTCTACAGCATAGATAGATAAAGATTTTATATATATATATATATATATATATATATATATATATATATATATATATATATATATACACACACACACACACACATATATATATATGTGTGTGTGTGTGTATTATATATACAAATGTGTATAGAAAATATACATATATACATACATATATATGTGCGTATATGTATAAAGGCAAAGAACTATGATTTGGTCAGGGTAAGAATTTCTTCCACTGAAACAGTGGATTGTGGCCCATCTATTACTAGTAGATGGCTTAGAAAACTGTCTGAAGATCACAGAAATCAAATGACTTGCCCACAGTGACAAGAAATCAGAGATAGATTTGAGCCCAAGTCCACCTAACTCCCAGTTCATTGTAGGATAACTTCTGCTGTCTATGAGGATAATGATATGTACACAGAGCTCAAAGATCTTACAGTCTTTTTGCAGTCTCATAAGCAAGATTGGATATATACATGTCAAAAGATTAATACTATCAAGCAGAATATAGTAAGTGCCCTAGGGAATGTGTATGCAATGTAATAGGATTTTAGTTGTGACCATATTCAAGAGTATCCTACAGGGTGTGCTTCTCCCATCAGGCTGATAATGATGACTCATTCTTACTCTACTCAGTTCTAAGGCAATGTAGGGGTATGCTGAGGTCTTTATTAATTGCTAAAATTGTAACCTTTCTTGTTAATTTATAATTTAACTCTGAGCCCTCATCTCAGCTTATTAAATGTTTATTTCCCATAAGCAGTTGTTCATCTTTCCCTCTGTTAACAAACCCCCAAATCTCCTGATGTTAAAATTATTAGTACGGTCACAAATAATTTACCATTAGTTACCTAGCCCGGCATTCTCTCTTACTCAGAATTACTATATAAAGAGGCAAAGATAAAGCAAGATCTCTTCTCCTGATTCCATTGCCTGCTATCTTATTCCTATCTAACCCAGGCCTACTCAGTTTGAGGGCTGGGGGAAGAAAGAATATTCTACTCTTCCTACTTCCACACACTGAAAACAAGTATAGATACAAAGAAAGTATCACCTGAGGGAGGAAGGAACTTCAAGGAAAACTGATTCCTGGAAAAAGAGAAGAGTTAGATTACAGGCTAAACCCATCCCAAGAATGTATGAGGAAGCTATGTGAGAATTATGAGTTAGTTACTTAGCCACACATGTAATCTACAGGTATGTTTTAGTACCATTGTTCTCTAAAACAAAGCCCCATTCTTCTTATTAACATTATGTATTTATGGGATGGTGTCTTTCAGTTTTGTGGGAGGGATAATTTGAAACAACTGTTGTCAGAGATTCATAGGGGGCTCATGATTTCTAGTGTAAGAAGGGCAGGCCCATAGAACCTGTTATAGTAGTAGCCCTCATTTGGCAAACCTGCTATAAAGTTCAAGTACAAGATGGAAGATTGACCCAGGTAGGACACTATAGAGAAGTAAGAACAATATGATTTGAGGAGGAAGAGTATTTAGCACTAGAAAGATTAGGCAAGGAAAGGTTTCTCACAAGAAGTGGTATATGTTACTTGAGCTAAATCTTGAAGGAAGCCATGGATTATAAGAAGCAGGAATAAATAAAGAACACATTCTAGGGATGGGGGTAGCCTTCCAGGGGCATACATGAGATGGAATGCCAAGTTTGGAAAAGGGATCTATTTATCTTGAATGTAGTATCCATTAAAAGGAGCCATGCAAAATAAATCTTTGAAAGTTGGTTGGAACATCAAATTATGCAGGACTTGAAATGCCAAACTCAGAAATTTGTATGTTATCCTAGGAAACACTGAAAAATTTTGAGCAGGTAAATGACATGGTTAGGCTTGTGACTTAAAATTATTTTGGTACTGTGTGAAAGGTTGACTGGAGAAGAAAACACTGGATACAGGGAAACACATTAGGAGTTGTAATAAATCCAGGTGTTAAATAATCAGGTCTTGAATCAGTATGCTGTTGTATGGGTGGAGAGCAGGAGAATATTTTAGAGATATTTTAGAAGAAGAAGTTATAAGATTTAACAACTGTTACTAATTAAGATCACTCAACAAGCATACATTAAGCACTTAGATGTGGCATTTACTAAATTCTGGGTATACTAAGACAAAAATAAAATGACTCCTACCCTCAAGGAGGTTACATTCTTATAGAAAAGATATGTATATTCTTATATGTATCTATATATATATATATACATATATATATATATATATATATATATATATATATCTGATGTGTGTATGCATATATATATACAGCAAGGGTCTTGTGTGTGTGTGTGTGTGTGTGTGTGTGTATGTGTGTGTGTATGTATATGTATATACTTCCAACTCCTATTTTCTGTGGCAGTTTAAGTTCTCTAGAGGGTAGTTACTACATCTTTCCTCAGGGTTCTAGATATAACCCTGAAAGATTGTGACTTCCTAAAATTATTATGTACAGTCCTCTATCTGATATACTCCCAGTACAGATGAACTGTCCATATCTCTCCAATATTAATGAACTAATTATTTTCAATTATCAAATAATAATAATAATTGATAGTATTTATATGATATTTTAAGATTTGCAAAAAGATGGTTTGATCCCTTTTCCAAAGAAATAAAACAACAACTTCTGTGAGTAGAGCTGGCCCACAAACTAGAACTGTTCATTTGGAAAACTTCTTTTCTTTCCCTTCCCCTCCCTCCCTTCCTTGTTTTCCTTCCTTGTCTTCCTTTGTTAGGGGCCAAAACTTGAAACAAGGTGCTAAATCAGTGGAATTGATAAGAGACAATGATTATTTAGTGTGGTGCTTAACAATTCTCTAGTTCAGTACATGTACTTAGTACTTACTAGAGTTCTACAAGATTCACACCTTTAAGAGAGCATATATAATCTAGGAGCCTCAACCAAGATTCAGGCAGAGAGATTCAGAAGCCAGAGCTCGAGCTCTTGGAACCAAGATTACAGAAGACCTCTAAGAAAGCTAACAGAGCTGCAGGAAAGAAGACAAGATTTTGAAGGAGACAACAAAGGATTTGGACTTTAATACCTGGCTGCATTTGGGGTGATTACTGAACTGAAACTAAGGCTGCCTCCAGAAGCCTCCCAAGAAACCTGCTCCCAAAGAACATTACATTTTAGAGAAGAATATTACATTCCTTACTTCCTGCCCTTCTTGCCTTTCTTCGTCTTCCCTTCCTCTTTTCTTCCCTTCCTCTTTTCTTCCCTTCCTCTTTTCTTCCCTTCCTCTTTTCTTCCCTTCCTCTTTTCTTCTCTCCCTCTTTTCTTCCCTCCCTCTTTTCTTCCTTCTCTTCCTCCCTTCTTCCCTCCTTCTCTCTGTCCACATCTTTAAAAAGATTTTTTTTCTTTTGGATCTCTGAATTTTCCCAATTTGGGGGTTTATTGGCTAGATTTATCTCTTAAGGACCATATTTTAATTGCTTGGTCCTAGGCCAAGCCCCATTGGTCATTGTTTGGGTTTAGACTGATTTAAATTGAATGTAAATAGCAGTCATTTTTTCTGTGGCCAGGAATTCTGAGGATCTTCCCCTTCCAGATTCATTCATTTATTTACTTATTTATTTAGATTTTTTTTTTTGGACTAAGTGAAAGAGATTCTTTGTCTCAATTGCTATTTAGCCTTAATCCTTGAACAGGTGTAGCTTCAGTCAAACTGAGACCTGTTGAAGACCTTACCTTAAAAAAGCCAAGGTCTCCCACTGCATCCAGTCATTCGATGTATGTATATCTTGCCACTGGACCCAGATGGCTCTGGAAGGGAAAGTGAGGCAGGTAACCTTACACAGCCCTTCCTCATTTAAATCTGATTCATGTGTATATCATAGCATCACATCTCTGATATCATCGTTTTCTTCAAGAATGAAGGACAAACAACAATGTACTAAATAGGTATAATAACAACTAAAATATAAAAAAATCCTTTAAAAATTCTGGAATACTCTCTTCTACAAGTGTGCTTGGGAGGGAGCACAGGGGTGTGTATGTATATACATTTATGTGTGTAAATATATGTAAGTGTGGGAGGAGAGAGAATATGAGAATCGGGGAAATGTGGAACCAAGTCTTAAGATAAAGACAAGTGACAGAAATACTTCATAGCTCCTTTTCACATGGTGATTAGAAGTAGAATCGACAGGATTTAGCAGCAAGTTGGCTAGAGGAGAAGCTCACAAAGGGAGCCTTTAGAAAAACAAGAAAAGAGAGTCTAGGACAGATGCTTGAGGAATAGTGGCTGGAAGAGAGCAAACCAGTGGAGGATGCTGAGGAGTGTTTAAAGATAGGAAAACTATGTGAGATCAGTGTCATGAAAGTCATGAAAAGAGAAAGGCTTGGTGTTGTGTCCTGCTTTCTAGACTCCCCAGGTTGGGGTAACAAAATGTATCGTGCTTTCTAGAGTCCACACACCAGGGTGTTGTGTGCTTTCCAGAGCTGTTAAGTTGGGGTGACAAAACACACCATTGCTTTGTAGAGCCCCCACACCGGGGTGATTAAAATATACTGTCTTAGTGAAGAAGTGAAGAAGTGGGACTACTGAGGATGGTGGAAATATGGAGTCCATTTATTCCTAGTTCTTTCCCTTTTTTATACCCTAATACTCTTATGTAACCAAAACAACACTGTGCATGCGCTAAAGTATATAATGCACACATGGGACCACATAAGCAACTTGTTTGCTACCTAGTATCACTCTTCCACCTGGTATCACTTTACCTCCTGCTATCACTGTTTCAATCACAACACAGGTTGTCACCCCCTGACTGCTCAGGAAGGCCGACAGCCCTTAGGGGAGATGGGGAGCCGAACCAGACATTGTCAGCAGGTTCCCTCTGGGCTGAAGGGTCTTATACCTCACTCAGAGTTCCCCCACTATCTATGACCCTCTAGATTGGTTAACAGTATCAGAAATTGTAGGGCCAGAGGTCAAATAAAATAAGGACTGGTAAAAAGCAATTAAGATACTAAGAGTTAAAAAAAAAAAAATAAAAGGTAATCTGGAGAGTTTTTTTTCATTTGAGTGTTGAGGTCAAGGAGTTAAGAAATAAGTCAGACTATAGTAATCTAGTTTTTGACAAACTTAAAGACCCCAGCTTTTGGAATAAGAACTCACTATTTGACAAAAGCTGCTGGGAAAAGTGGAAATTAGTATGGCAGAAACTAGGGATTGACCCATACCTAATACCCTACACCAAGATAAGTTCAAAATGGGTTCATGATTTAGACATTTAGACATAAAGAGTGATATTATAAGCGAATTAAGAGAACAAAGGATAGTTTGCTTCTCAGATTTGTGGCCAAAGAAAAACTCAAGTACATTATTGAATGGAAAATGAATAACTTTAATTATATTAAAAAGTTTTTGCACAAACAAAACTAATGCAACCAAGATTAGAAGGGAAGCAATAAACTCGGAAAAAAATTTTACATTTAAGGGTTCTGATAAAGGCCTCATTTCTAAAATATATAGAGAATTGGCTCAAATTTGTAGAATTCAAGCCATTTTCAAATTGATAAATGGTCAAAGGATATGAACAGACAATTTTCAGATGAAGAAATTAAAACCATTTCTAGTTTTTTGAAAAAGGTGCTCTAAATCACTATTGATCAGAGAACTGAAAATTAAGACAGGTCGTGAGACAGGTTAGTTTTACCCTACTGATGAGGGGTTGTTGCCATAGTAATCCTGCTCAGTACGAGAGGAACCGCAGGTTCAGACATTTGGTGTATGTGCTTGGCTGAGGAGCCAATGGGGCGAAGCTACCATCTGTGGGATTATGACTGAACGCCTCTAAGTCAGAATCCCCCCTAAGCGTGACGATACCGCAGCACTGAGGAGCCTCGGTGGGCCACGGATAGCCGGGCCTCTGGGTCCCCTCCCCTCATTCCGGCGGGGGGGCCTCGGGGGTTGGGGCCCAGTGCGGAGGGCCATTCGCAGGTGTGTTTGACAGGTGTGTAACCTGTCAGATTGACTAAGATGACAGGAAAAGATAATGATGAATGTTGGAGGAAATATGAGAAAATTGAAACACTAATACATTGTTGGTGGAGTTGTTAATTGATTCAACCATTTTGGAGAGAAATTTGGAAGTGTGCCCAAAAAGTTATCAAACTGTGCATACCCTTTGTAGTAGCAGTGCTACCACTGGGCTTATATTCCAAAGAGATCTTAAAGAAGAGAAAAGGACCCACATATGCAAAAATGTTTTTGACAGCCCTTTTTATGGTGGCCAGAAACTGGAAACTGAGTGAATGCCCATCAGTTGGAGATTGGCTGAATAAGTTATGGTATATGAATATTATGGAATATTATTGTTCTGTAAGAAATGACCAACAGGATGATTTCAGAGAGGCCTGGAGATACTTAAATGAATTAATGCTGAGTGAAATGAGCAGAACCAAGACATGGCAACAACAAGATTATACAATGATCAATTCTGATGGGCATGGCTCTCTTCAGCAATGAGATGATTGAGGCCAGTTCCAATGATCTTGTGATAAAGAGAGCTATCTACACCCAGAGAGAGAGGACTGTGGGAACTGAATGTGAATCATAACATAGTATTTTCACCTTTTTTGTTGTTGTTTGCTTACATTTTGTTTGTTTCTCTCTCTTTTTTTTTTCTTTTTAATCTGATTTTTCTTGTGTAGCCTGATAGTTTGTGGAAGTGTGTAAGGAGGAATTGCACATGTTTTACATATATTGGATCACTTGCCATCTAGAGGAGGGGATGGGGGAAGGGAGGGGAAAAAACTAGAAACACATGGTTTTGAGTGTTGAAAATTATTCATGCATATATTTTGAAAATAAAAGGCTTTAATTTAAAAAAAAGAAATGTCAGAAATGGGGCAATGAAAATAGCTATAAATGATATGGTTGGAATCCCCCTTAAACTACAAAAGCCTAGCTAAAGATTTCTTGTTTTAGAGTAGCCCTAAGTAGTGAGAAAGCAATTATGTTGTAGGATTTCTCAGTATAAGCAGATTTTAGTAAGTGCTATAGTGCAGAAAAGTTTATGCCTGGACTAGTTAGTCAATTAATAAGCATTCATTATTTACTATCTCCTGGAGATTTAGTTCTGGTTTTGGGGCTAATTAGTTGTGTGACCCTGGGGAAGTCACTCTTTGGGCCTTAAATTCATCATCTGTAAAATTTTGATAACTAGATATCTCAGGTTCCAGACCAAACATTCTGTGATTCAGAAAACTGCGAAGGACCTGAAAAACTTTAGGGAAAGTTTGGCTTATTAAAGTCAGAACAAAAGAGAACTTCTAATGTATGACCAGAGATGTTGGTTTGCTGAGGCTAGTGCACTTTGTTATCTCCATTGAGATGATAGTGCCCAGATTTCATTGTTCAGGATCAAAGGTGAGGCAAAAGAAAATGTCAGAGGAGTTTAGGGCAGCCAGCTCTCATCAGCAGTTGATCCCCACGGCCAGCTCAAACTGCTCCTGAGCACTGAGCACAGCTGCTCACTGCTTCTGCCAAAAAACCAGGTGGCTCTTCTGGGATCAGATCCTTCCCCAGCTTGGCAAGGAGATCCTGCGCTGCCAGCCATGCTGGTGTATATTTTGGAGAGGTGGGGGTGTGGAGTGGTCAAAGAGAAGAAAGGGGAGGAACCCATATCCCTGGGCACTGCTTTTGGCTTAGAGAAAAGAGGTATAAAGGGGAACACCAGTGGTCTTACTGATGGCACATTTGTGGATGTGGCCACTTGGAAACACATGGGCACCATAAGTAGTCAGCAGGAAAATAAACATTGAAAATAAAGCAGTTGGTTTTTGTTAAGGAATAATCAAAACAGGGGCTTGGGTCTTTTTCCAAGTACTTAATTTTAACTAGCATCGGGGACTGTGGGGAATCACCTCTTTCAGCAGTTACCATATATGGAGCAGGATACAGCATTTCCCTATTTGTGACATTCTTGCATTGTTGCCCCAAGGAGGGAGGGGAGAGCTGTGCAAGTTCCATGTAGAGCAGCTTCTTTACTGTTGTCCGGCTTAGCAGTATTAACAGATTCACCTGTTATTTGTTTTTTATTGCTCTTTAGTCATTTTCTGGTTGTTTGGGGGCAGGGTTGCTTTTATTTTTTTCTTTTCTTTACTTTTCTTTTCTTTTTTAATAAGATGAATTGAGCAGTGATTTGTTTTTGAGTCACAGATTGGTTGGATTCAAGAGCCCTAGTGAGTTGGGAGAAGTGACTTGACAAACTCAGCTGAATAGTCCCATGATCCTCCAGCTCTTGACTACTTGTTTAAGGGAGCAAAGGATGATTGCAATGATGAAAAAAAAATTAATTTATGCTTGATATAGATTTTGCCCTTAGGTGATCTGAGAGGAAAAGGTCATGGCACCTATATATACTCTCCACCTTCTTTCTTTGTAATTCTTCAAGTGATCTTTAAGGTGAGTTAAAGAAGGAATTAGTTGTGTTTGTGACATAAACCATTGCCTATGTTCCTCCTAAAATGTCTTTTTTTTCCACTTGGAACCTAAACTCTAACTTAGAGAACTCATGACTCTAAGCATAAATCCAAGCGGAATTGACAGTGTTGTCCCTAAAACATGGTTTGAAACATTTACAGTATGTAGCAATGTTGACCCCAAAGCAGAAATAAAATGAAATAGATAGTTTAACTTTTCAACATCATTAGGAATTTATTGTAAGCAGGTGCCAGACGTGTAAATCGTGGCTGCCAACAGTAAAAATTGAGCAGAGACTTTTAGACTTTTAACTTGGTCCCCAATCTACTCTGTTCTGCACTTAAACCCCATAAAACCATTGACCTCAAATGAGAAGAAAACTGTCATTGTAGGGACACAGGGCCTGGCACCTAGTCAGTGCTTAATAAATGTTGCTTCATTCATTCATCTGTTTTAGCAATCTTGCACATAGTAGCTGCAAGTCAGGAGGGAGAGCTTGTGCCCTTTCCTTTTCTCTCTCACTTTAGCTAGCCTAAGGAATGGCTGGGTCCTGGCCTGAGCTCCACAGGGGAATCATCAGCAATGAAAACCAGCCCTGCCGCTTTATGGGTGTCGTCCTTGCTATATACCCGGCTCCCAGAATCCTTCCTGAAGCCACATGTTTCTGAGTATCTCAGCTTGCATTAGCAAACATGGCTCTTGGCTGCCTGAACGGACCTGTAAAATTATACCATTTGGCAAGGCTTTTGGGTAGAGAGGCAGAAGAAAAACCCAAGGGGGAGAATATGGCCTTGTCCTCCCAACCACTGCGTACTAGCTACTCCAGTTTCAGGTGGGGGAAATGCCATCAGGTTTCCCCCCTTCCAGTTGCGTTTCTAGCACCTCTGTGGCCTCAGAACTCCCAGTTAGCAGGAACAGCAGCAGCATGGTTTGGTGGGGAAAAGACTAGACTGTGCTGCAGTCTTGACCCCACTTGCCATGTATGTGATTGTGGGCTTGTCCTTTCTCCCGGTATGTCTATATCCTCATCTGCAAAATGAGGGCTACTTGGACTAGAGGATGAATGAGTTCCCTTCCTTTTCTGAGAAACTATATTCTGATTATATTTACAGATTCTACTGTTCTGTTTTCTATAATCTAAGATTCCTTTCAGCTCTGATCTCCTGTGACTTCCAAGTAACATGTAAGAACACACCAATGGGATTTTCCCAACAAATAGGCTTCTATTTAGTTCCAGAATAAAACATAGATTTCTAGTGTAGAAGGAACCTCAGTCATACTCCTAACCAGATTATGACCATTATCTCCAATTTCCCCCAAAGTGATCAAATAGCATCCATTTAAATAGTCACAGAAATGGGAAATATATTGAGACTTAAGAAAGAAGTGAAAAATCATAGAAGACTTTCTCTATAGACCCAATCCAGTCCTACATCTAGGCATCACTCACCCTAAAATAGGTCTCACTCTTGTGGTAGGGAGGGCTCTGAAACAACAAGGAGAATGTTTCACTCCCCCATTCCTCACTTATCTCAAAAAAAAAAAAAAAAAAAAAAAGAAAGGTTAAAGGAAAAAATATGTCCACCTAAAAGCTTTCTTATAAAGCCAAAGGCAGAGGGGGAATAAATGAGCTAATATTGCCAATGGAGAAATCAGTTTAAGAAGACCAACAAAAAAGCAGACTCAAAACCCCAGGACGTATTGAAACATTGTCCTAAGTAGAAAGTTTGAGTAATTCACTTTCTCTGCCCACCCAGGAAATTGGGGTCCAGATGTTTATTTAGAATGTACATTTGGGGCTTAGCTGTCACCATGGAAGAGAGTCATAAAATCACCAGCAAAGCCATATGCTCACTCTTAGGAAGTGCAACTGGAGTTAAGCTGTAGGAGCTTGGGCAGATGATGAAATGCACACCCCAACCCAGCCTGGGTTCCTCCACCCTGGTAGGAGGGATTATAGAAATAAATTGGCCGTCTAGCCACACACACACAAATTAATTCAGGCTGTTACTGTGCCACAGCTGTGGCGGATTGTGTTGCTCACTAAGAGCCAGCATCCATATGAATAGCAGCCAAGAAAAGAAAAGGGGGAACACAACCAAGAAATATGTATCCACTTTAAAAAATGTCTAAATCCAAAGAAACCTGCTAATTAATTTCCATGCTAAATATTAGAAAGTTTGTGTGTATGTATGTATGTGTGTGTTAATATACTTCTGGGGGGAAAAATAAGTGCCCCTTGGTTTCAGTCTCTTTCTTCATTCCTTTCTCCCCTTCATTAAAAACAAGTAACTTTTATTGCCCTGATTTTGGTGTGATGCAACCAATCATTCACGTCTATTCAGTAAAGTTCCTAATCTTCATGGAGATGAAATGAGTGTCTTCCTTTGGAACTCAGAACTAGTTCTGAAATGTACCTAAAATAAAATAGCATATATACTATCAGATAGGGTCACCATATCATGTCATTGTCACAAGGAAGGGTTCAGTCTAGTGAGGGGTAGTGGTAGAATGACTGAGATCTAAAGGTAAAACTCTCCAAGTCATTTTAGAAATTAAGTAAAATGTGCTTGAGAAGATTCATACTGGTGAATGAGAAAGCAATAAGCCCAACTACAATTCCAGATGCAGTCATCTCCTTTTTAAAAAGTGATCAGTAGCAACAGAAATATAGGAGTGTCATTATGGTCCAGGTATGCATTTTCTTGAGAGCTGAGCTTGAGTTCTGAGATGAGCAGGCTCCAGATGCCACTGTTGTCCTCAGAAATCAAGAGCATTCCTCATTAGCCTAACTACTGGCATATCAAGAATCATTATCCCTTTTCTTCTAATTTCCCTCCTTAATCCATCATTTTTGTCTCTTAGTCTCTCTGTCATAGACTCTGAATCTTCTTTTATGAAAGATACTGATGAGCTGGATCTTCAGTGTCACAGAAAGTACTTGAATCCGGCATGCCAGCTTAGGTTTTCTCCTCAATGGAAAAATATCAACTTTGTAAATACCAGAAAGCTTGAATTATTGATATGTTGGGTGGCAGAATCATAAACTAGAATGACTGGGTCATTCTAAGAAGAAAAAAATTAATTGAGATAAATGTAAAGCCCGATTTTAAAGTTCCAAATTTTACCCTGCAATTGCAAGAATGGGGCAGATGAGCAAAAGAAAACTTCATATGAAAAAGATTATACAGTTTTAGTGAACTATAAATTCAATGTAAGTCAACACTGTGATATGGCAGCCAAAACTAAAAACAACTGTGATTATATATAGGGTCCAGAGAAAGGGAGGAGGGAATGGAGATGTAAGTGATTATCTTCTGCCTTGATGTGATCTGGGTTGTTATTCTCAGTTCTACAAGGTTACTTTCTCTTCAGATCATTTAAAGAAGTACATTGACAAGTTGAAACTAATTTAGAGGAGAATGGTGAGGAAACTTGAAACCATGCCATAGGAAATAGAGATGGTTATATAGGAGAAGAATCAAGAACACACAATCACTGGCATCATATGTTTGAAGGGTTGTCATTTTCATGTTATTTTGGAAGAGAGTCAGTTTGTTCCTTGGCTTCTAGAAAAGAAGTTATTATTCTTGTTGAAGACACCATCATTCTTTTTATTCATCTGCTTTTGCATCACAAGAGTCCTACAATGTGCCCTTCATATAGCTGCCAAATTGAAATTCTTAAAGCATAAGTATGACCATATATACTGCTTTGTTGAAAAAATTTTAGTGGCTCCTCTTTTACCATAGGCTAAAATACAAGCTCCTCTTTTGGGGGAAATTTCTTTCAAAATCTTTCTCCAGGAAAGGGACCCACATGTGCAAGAATGTTTGTGGCAGACCTCTTTGTAGTGGCAAGAAACTGGAAACTGAGTGGATCACCATCAATTGGAGAATGGCTGAATAAATTGTGGTATATGAATATTATGGAATATTATTGTTCTGTAAGAAATGACTGGCAGGATGATTTCAGAAAGGCCTGGAGAGACTTGCATAGACTGATGCTGAGTGAAACGAGCAGAACCAGGAGATCATTATACACTTCAACAACAATACTGTATGATGATCAGTTCTGATGGATGTAACTCTTCCCTACAATAAGGTGATTCAGGCCAATTCCAATGATCTTGTGATGAAGAGAGCCATCTGCAAGTAGAGAGAGGACAGTGGGAACTGAGTGTGGATCATAACAACATTCTTACTCTTTTTGTTGTTCCTTTGCATTTTGTTTTCTTATTCATTTTCTTTCTTTTTTTAATCTGATTTTTCTTATGAAGCAAGCTTATTGTATATATATATATATATATATATATATATATATATATATATATATATATATATATATATATATATTCGATTTAATAATTGGATTTCTTGCCATCTAAGGGAGGCGATGGGGGGAAAGAGGGAGAAATTTGGAAAACAAGGCTGTGCAAGGATCAATGTTGGAAAATTATCCATGCATATATTTTGAAAATAAATAGCTTTAATAATTAAAAAAAAAAGATTTGTGGAAAAGTCGGAAAAAGGAAAAAAAAATCTTTCTCCAGCCTAATCTTTCTACATTGTTCATACTTCAATTACCCTGTCAAGCATTCTCCCCTTTATCTAAACTGATCTGCAGTTTCCCATACATGACATTCTATCTTCTACCTCTTTGCCTTTGCATAAACTACCCCCTTCCATATCTATGGTAGAGGGAATACCCTCCATAATTCTATACTCCCTATACCTCACTAATTCTGCCTCTTAGAACTCTTAACTGCCTCCAAGTCTTAGTTCAAGCACCACCTTCCACTCAGTCCCTGCCAACTTATTGTGCATGGATTGTGTATATGTCTTTTATTTATTTTTCTATGGACATTATATTCTGCTTTAGATATTTCTAAAGCTTACATATATTTAACATAAAATGGATTACTTGCTATCTAGGGGAAGTAGTAGGGGAAAGGGAGGGAGAAAATTTGGAAAACAAAGTTTTGTTTGCAAGGGTGAATGTTGAAACTATCTTTGCATGTATTTTGAAAATAAAAAGCTATTTTCTAAAAGATATTTCTAAAGCTCCTTGATGACAAGAATTATATGGGTTTTGTATTTCTACATTTCCTAGCCTTTACCAGTTTGGGACATTATCAAAGAGGCTTGATAAATGCTTGCTTGCTTGATCGATCAGGTAGAAGTAACTTGGAGGCAGATTTCAACTTGATATAAGGAAGAATTATTTAACAGAGGGAAGAATAGAAAAGATTCATCCAAGCTCTCCCTACATTCTCCTCCAAACAACTTTAATATAATACTTCAAATTGAATTCTGGGGTGGCAGAGCCAGCAAAAGATCACGGTGAACCATTTTTCCAGCCCAAGACAACATAGAAAGTTGGAAAGAGATCTGTGACGTGAGGGAGGAGGCTGTCTCAGAGCCCATGTGGATGAAAAACAAGTGGTGGCACTAGGTGCTAGTGAAAGAAGCAGCATCAGCTTCAGAAGTTCTCAAGCCAGGCTTGGTTAGGGGGCCTGGCAATTAGTCAGAAAGAGATTTTAGGATATCCCTGTGCAAATACTGGCTGCAAAATCAGATGCTATTTGGCATCTTCACTACTTATACTCACTTCTGAGTCATAGTTCAAGATGAGAGAGGAGCACTGTTGGTCAAGAAGGAATGGAATCCCTAAGGGTCAGTATCACTTCAGACCCTAGTGGATCAGGGACCTGAGGAGCAATAGCAATTGCAATTCCAAGGGATCAGGAGCCCTTCTTGGGTAAGGGACAGAGTGCAGACCAAAAGAACAATGACCACACTCTGTCCATATCACACCTCCTTAAAAACACCAAAAACTTCCAGACCCTCAGAACTAACTCTAAAAAGAGCACTCCAAAAAGGAATGGATCTCCAGGCAGAGCTCTTCCCCATTCACACATTGGAAACAGAATGCAACGATAACATAAAATTCCAAATGAAGAAATATAGAGGAAGAAATGAGTAAACAAACAAACTTTCCCAAAAACTACTATGATGACAGGGGACATCAAAACAAACTCAGAAGAAGATAATGAAGTCAAAACAGCCACAAGCAAAGTCTCAAAGGAAAAAAAAAAAGTGAATTGGATGCAAGCCTGTAAGAATTCCAGGAAGAGCTTAATTTTTTTTTAAAATGAAATAAAAATAATAGGGAAGAAATAAGTAAATAAATGAAAGCACAGGAAGAAAATCATAAAAATACAATCAATATGCTTGTCTTAAAAGAGATACAAAAAATACTGATATATAATTCCATAACATTGGGGAGGAAAGTGACCTGGAAAATAAGATCAAGGAAAGATAATGTAAGAATTATTGGGCTACCAGAAAGCCATGATCAAAGAAAGAGTCTAAACTTCATATTTCAAGGAATTATCAAGGACAATTGCCTGATATTTAGATCTACAGGGTAAAATAGAAATTGAAAGAATTTACTGATCACCTTCTGACATATATCCCAGGATGAAAACTCTCAGAAATATAATAACAAAATTCCAGGGCTTCAAAGACAAAGAGAACATACTTCAAGCAGCAAGAAAGAAAGCATTTAAATACCATGGAGACACAACATACAGCAACTGCTATATTGAAGGAGTGAAGGCTTGGGATGTGATATTCCAAAAGGCAGAGGAATTGGGATTATAATCAAGAATCATCTACTCAGCAAAACTGAGTATAATCCTTAAGGTAGAAAATGGATATTTAATGAATTAGAGGACTTTCAAGCATTCCTGATTTAAAAACCAGAGCTGAATAGAGGAACCAAGAAAAACATAAAAGGAAATCATAAGGGATTCAATAAGATTAAACTGTTTGCCTTTCTAAGGGGGAATATAATACATGTGTCTTCTAAGATCATCCTTATTAGAAGGATTATACATAGAGAGAATTATAAAATCAAGTTGATTATGTTAGGATGATGAAAAATAAACAGACAAGAAAGAGGGATGTCCTTCGATAAAGAGGAAGGGAGAGAAAGAATGAGGAAAATTATCTCACACAATATATAAAAAATGATATTGGGAGGGGTGGGCAGTCGTTAAACCTCACATCTAAATTGATTTAAAAAGAGGGGATAAATATACATACTCAATTGATAATAGAAATCTGTCTTTCCTAATAGGGAAGTAGGAAGGAGGGATAAGAGAAAGTTGGAGGATGATAAAAGGGGGGAAAGATTTAAAAAGTCATTGGTCAGAAGCAAAAGAGATTTTCAAGGAGGGACAGGATAAAAAGAGAAGGTTAAATAGAGAAAAACAAGATGGAGAAAAATGGATAGTAATCACAACTGTGAGGGTGAGTGGGATGAACTCGTGTATAAAATAAAAACATGGCAGAAGAGATTAGAAAATAGAATCCATTAAAGACATATACAGAATTAATGGGCTGGAGTAAAATCTATTATGCTTCACTTGAATTAAAAAAGATAGATAGCAGTAATGATCTCAGAAAAAACAAAAGCAAAAATAAATATGTTGAAAAGGAATAAACAAGGGAACTGTATCTTAATTTTTAATTAATTAATTTTTTATTAATGCTTTCTATTTTTCAAAACATATGCATGGATAATTCTTCAATATTAACTCTTGCAAAATCTTATGTTCCAATTCCCCCCCCCTTTCTTTTACCCCCTTCCCTAGATGGCAAGTAGTCCAATAAATATGTTAAACATAATAGAAATATATGTTCAATCCAATATATGCATACATATTTATACAATTATCTTGCTGCACAAAAAAAAAAAATCGAATCATTACCAGAAAAAAATGAGAAAGAAATGGACATAGATCTTCTAAAAGAAATCACAATGAAGAGATATTCATACTAAATATATTTGCACCAAATAGTATAGCATTTAAATTCTTCAAGAAAAAAATTACATGAATTTATGGAGGAAATAAGACAGTACAGCTATATGAGCAGAAGCCTGAACTTTGCATCTGCAGAGCTAGATAAATCTAACCACAAAATTAGTAAGAAGTCATGGAGGTGAATATAATGTTAGAAAAGTTAGATTTGATAGACTTTTAAAGAAAACTGATTGGGAATATAAAGGTGTCTGTGGTATTTTTATAAAACTTGATCATTTATTAGAGAATAAAGAGCCTTATATAGAAATGCAGAAAGCCAGAAATATTAAATGCACTCCTTTCTGTCCATAAGTAATAAAAATAACATTTAATAAAGCATCATGGAAACAAAGATTAAAAGCTAATTGGAAACTAAATAATCTAACTGCAAAGAATGAGTAAATCAATAAACAATCATTGAAACAATAAATAATGTCATTAAAGAGAATAATAACAATTAGACAATGTTCCAAAATTTGTTGGATGTAGCCAAAGAAGTACTCAGGTGAAAATTTATACTTTTAAATGTATACATCAATAAAAGAGAGAAAGATCAGATCAGTGAATTAGGCATATAACAATAACAAAACTAGAAAAAGAACAAATTTAAAATCCCCAATTAAATACCAAAATGGAAATCCAGAAAATCAAAGGAGAGATAGTGTTAAAAATCAAACAACAACATCATTGAACCAATAAGTAAAAGTAGGAGCTAGATTATGGGGAAAAAATACAATAAAATAGATAAACTGGTGGTTAATTTGCTTTTAGAAAATAAAAAAAATTCAAAATAACCCAGGAGCTATGAACATAATTGTAAAACACTACTCATCATAATAAAATAATATTTAAATCATTGCGAAATATTCATTCTTCATGGGTGAGCAGAGCTATTGTAATAAAAATGGTATTCTACCTAAACTAATCTAGTTATTCAATGTCATTCCAATTCATCTATCAAAAATTATTTTATTGAGCTAGAAAAAAATAATAAAATTCATTTGGAAAAACAAAAAGTCAAGAATATTAATGAAATCAATGGGGTAAATGTAAAAGATGAAGATTTAGCAGTACCAGATCTTAAACTGTATTATAAGATAGTAAATATCAAAACTTTTTGGTACAAGCTAAGAAATAGAAGGGTGGATCATTGGACAAAGTAGATATACAGTATACAATAATACATGATTATAGTAAATTTGTGTTGGACAAATATAAAGATTTAAATTTACGGTATAAGGATATACTGGTTAAAAAAAAATAGTAGAAAAACTAGAGAGTAGTCTGGTGGAAAATATGTATTGATCAAATGACTCACACCATTTGCCAAGATAAGGTCACAATGGATACATGATCTAGATATAAAAGAAGATTTCTTTATTTTATTTTTCCCCTGAGGCTGGGGTTAAGTGACTTGCCCAGCATCACATAGGTTAGGAAGTATTAAGTGTCTAAAACCAGATTTGAACTTAAGTCCTCCTGACTTCAGGGCTGGTGCTCTATCCAGTGTGCTACCTAGCTGCCCCTAAAAGAAGATATCTTAAGAAAACTAGAGGAACACAGAACAGATTACATGTGAGATTCAAGGATAAGAGAAGAATATGTGAATAAATAAGAGAGATAATTATGAGATGTAAAATGGATGGCTTTAATTACATTAAATTAAAAAGGTTTTGTACAGATAAAACCAATATAGCCAAGATTAGAAGGAAATCAGAAAATGGGATGGGGGGGGGGGGTGATTGGGGACGGAAAGAGATAGGTAGAAGAATAAAGGTTTCTTGAATAAAAGCTTCATATCTTAAATCTATAGGGAATGTTGTCAAATTTATAATTATATGAGTCGTTCCCCACTTGGTAAATGATAAAAGGAAATGAACAGGCAATTTTTGATAAAGATACTATATATACATATATTATAGCCATTTTAAAAAATGCTCTAAATCATTATTGACTAGAGAAATACAAATTAAAACAATTTTGAAATATCATCTTACACCTATCAGATTGGCTAAAATGATAGAGAAAATGACAAAGGTAGGAGGAAATATCAATGCAAAATTTTAAAATAAAATACTAGCAAGGAGATTTAAGCAATATATTACGAAAACTATACACTATGATCAGGTAGGATTTATGTCAGGAATGCAAGACTGGTTCAATGTTTGGAAAACTAGCAATATAAGGGACCATATCAATAACAATAACAATAAAAATCATATGATCATATCAGTAGTTGCAGAAAAAAATCTTTGACAATATACGCCCCCCCCATTCCTCTTAAAAACACTAGAAAACATAGGAATCAGTGAAACATTTCTTAAAATGATAAGTAATAATATTTTATCTAAAACCAAGTATATTATGCCTAAGGAAGATAAACTTGAAGCCTTCCCAGTAGGTTCAGGAGTGAAACAAGAATGTCCATTATCACCTCTATTATTCAGTATTGTATTAAAACTGATGGATATCACAGAGGTTTAATGATTATTATTTTTTCTTTTCTTTTTTTAATAGTTTTTATTTACCAGTTATATGCATGGGTAATTAATGATTTTTTTTTGAATAATGTAGAAGATATACATGAGGTAACCTTCTGAGGTCCCAGACCACTCTGAGAGTCATCAATATTATCAAATTATTGTCAGTTATCAAATAAGTTGGGAGGGGGTGTGTGTGTGTGTGTGTGTGTGTGTATACATACATATTTATTTTAGTTTCACTTAAGCCGTCCAATATTAAATACCATCCTATAGTGTTTCTGTTTCAATGCAGTTTCTGTAGGTAGAATCCAGTGTCTCTCAGAATTTCCCCAAGAGGATCCAATTTCGTAAGGTATATTTTATGAGATCTGTTTCAAGAAAATCATCTAATATAGACAAGTCTGAACCAGTGCCACCCTCAACTAGATAAATAGCTAAGAAATCTAGTAGTGAGTAGTTACAAACTACATTATTATATTTTGCAGTAGCAAGAATGACCCAGAAGCGCTTACTGCTAGCCATGGGAGTGCATTTAATTAGCTTCTGATTCAGCCTGACTTTTTAAAAAATAATCATTAAATAAAGTATCAGCCCTATCCAGTGCTATAAACTCTATTTTGATTGTGGCTGCAATAACCCCTTTGGGCGTCATTCAAATTGCACTAAACAGTTTCTTGAGGGTACTGCTTTCTCTCAAAATAAACTGAAGCTCAGCCTTGACAAGCTCTAATGAAAAACAAATTGTTATATTACTTAAAAAAATAATTTGAAGGAAGTTTGAATTAGTAGTAAAGGTGGAAAAGGTTCAGCTACTTGAAAATCGAATTTTGGAAGGTATTTATTTTAACCATTAAGCCAGTTGCCTTGAAATACAGCTTTGTTTGTTTCAAAATGCACTTAACAAGAGACATGAATCATACTGTTAATCAGTATGTGAACCTGATTAATTGGAACTGGGTGCCATCAAAGGGTCCAAAAACCAGGGCAGCCTGGAAGTCTTCTGAAACATAGCTTGTAAGAAAGACCCATTAGCCCATTAGCTTAAGCTTTAGAGCAAACACTGACCATAGTCTAGTCTAGATATATACATGTAGGGGATTAATGCATGGGGGAGATGATAGTACTTTGGAAAAGATCACTTTCAACTTGAGCCTCAGGTTAGCATCATTCCCAGTCAACAATCTACTTTTGCAGCCTGATCTCCTATTATTCCTTAACTATTAAGAAACACATTCTATTTCCTCCCCCTCCCCACCTTAAGATTTATCTTATCTGAGTATTTGATGAGCTTTTCCCTTTTGCCAGTGAAACTGAGATTATGGGGACTGCCCTAGGCCACACTGTGAGTCAGTGGCAAAGCTGTAACTACTGTTGCTAATGGCAGGGAAATATTCCCAATTCCATCCTGGACCACTTTCCCTTGTACTATGTTTGCAATTGCTTTATTGAAACATCTAGCAACCAGCCAGGTTGCTAGGAGGGCCATGACAGAAAGTAACAAAAGTTCTAAATTTTAGGCTTTGTTCTGGGCAAATAAAAGGAGCTTTGAGGGTTTACTTAGCACACTACCTGATCTCAGACTGTCCATCTGATTAACTTATACATTTTTGTAATTAAAAAAAAATAGTAATAAAAATAAAATAAAATAGGAAAAATGTTCAAATCATGAATGATCTAGTTAAATTTCATTTCATTCCAGAAACATTAATCTGTATAAATCATATCTATTATTATTTTTTAAATTGGGAATTTAGGTCTCTCTGGAGGTTGTAATTCCAAATAGGCTGAAATAACTTGATCTTTCTTCCTTTATTATTAGTAGAAACATAGAACAAAATTAAGGCGTATTTTAAAGCAACTCGTAATTATGTGGGTAAAATGAACTCATGAACACCCAAATTCCTATTGAATCCCAATATATCCATAGCTTTGCTTTTTGAAATCCCATAAACCTGAATTTACATTTCTCTCTAAATCTTGATAAATTCAATCCAGTAAATACTTAATAAGTGCCAAGCACCATGTAAAGCACTGAGGATACAGTTAATAAAAAGAAACAATCCCTACCTTCAAGAAGCTTAAAATCTAAAAATTAAACTTAATTTCATCTCTAACTTGCTCATGACCACATATTTGTCTAGAGGCCCAAACTGTTGATTCTTCCTTTAAAATGTTTTTCATATCCATTTCTTGTCTATGCCCAGTGCCACCATTTTAATCCAGATTCTTAATTCCTTGAACTTGCAATATATGTTTTCCTGGATTCCCTGCCTTCAATCTCTCCCATCTCCAATCCATCCTAAACATTTTGTCAGATTACTCACTTTAATGGAAAGTCTTGTACTTTATCCTCTTAATTATGAGCGAGAGATTCACCCTTGCCTACATGATTAAAGTCCAAATTCTTCAGCTCAACATCAAGTCTCTCAATAATATCACCTCAGCCTACCTTTCTAGCCCCCTTTCTCTCAGGCTCCACCCCACTATAAAACCACTAATTCTGCCCATCTCCACATTTCCATCATCCATCTTTCAGGCAAGATAGAGGTGAAAGCTCACCATTAACAACTTAGCATCAAAGACGAGCCCAAGATTCTATTAAATAAGGCTGTTGGCTAAAGTAGTAGAGAGTCAGGCACTTTCTCTAGTGGACAGCTCTTTCATTGGAGATTTGTAAATTTCTTTACTCCCCAGAGTGGGACTCCTGTGAAGGGAGAAACTGGAATGTGCTCATTAGTCCTCCTCCTCTTCTTGGCAATTTTCACCAGGTGACACTGCTTACTACTTCCCATCACTCTCAGCCTTCTTCTGTCTTCAGCTCTGCTCACTACAACTCATCTTTCTTGGGTGGATTTCACAGTTCTACCATTCTTCAACAGCAGGTGCTCCTCACCTTCCTCTGGGAACCAGCCCCCTCACAATGTATCCATATATAAAACAAAACAAAAGAAAACACTGCCTTGGAATAAATAAATGTTTTCAAGGTAAAATACAATTTTGAACTAGAATACTTGTGTTCTTTTGAAACATGCTATTGGGATCTTCCCTAGCTATTGCCAAGTACCCAAGTAGCTTCAGGTTTTGATATTGCTTGAGGTTATGAAGATCTCTTCAGATCTATTGGGAATTCCTTCTTCTGATACTATTCAAATGAGTCTCGTTTTTTCTGATCCCTGGTTAATTTAGGAAGAGTCAGTCCCTTTTGCTCTCTCTCCCTGGTATTCAAGTAGTGTCTCCTGCTTATATCAATATTTTTTTTTATTTTTTTTTGCTGAATTTTGTGATTGGAGGTATGCCTCTACTTTTTCCTTATTTGTCTTATTGTTCCCCTTCTTCCCCAAGTTTACTGGACTATTGAAACCCTATTTGGTTTTACAAAAGATCATCCAAAAGGAGAGGAAAAGAATGAGGCTGTCCATTTTAGGCATAAATAACTTTGTAAATTAATCTGTATATTTTTGTAACCAATTTGTACAGAGTTTAAACTACTCAGAGGAAAACTTGGTACACATTCAATCCAACTAATTTGTAAAAAGGATTCATGTGTTTGTTACCCTCTTGGCTTGCCTCATATGGCGTTCTTCTTGGGTCTCCTCAAATGCTTAAAAAGGGGGGGGGGGACTTTGAAAACAAATTTGGTTGGTTTTGACCATTACTGAAAAGTACTTCAAAAACTGTTTGAGAGATAAATAAGCATGTTTAAATGGGTATCATTCTTCCAGTAAATGGGTCAAAATTGTACAATTTGATTTTTTTTTTAAAGTTAGACTGCTTTTCAGGGCTTTTATTTATTCTGGTTGTTGTTGTTTGTGAATGTGCACACATTGTACGTTTGCATTCATGTGCAGGGGAATGGTAGGTGGAGATAAGGATATGATCATGCTGTCTCAGAAACCTCCTCCCACACTAAGTTTATACAGCTGTATTCTCTCATTCCCTGGAGGCCAAAAGATACATTATCTGTTTGGTGAAGCAAACAGTGGAAACTACAGGAAACCTATATCATTCACAACTTTCATCTTTCCATGGGAAGTAAGGCTATGTGGATCCAGAAAAAGAGAATTTCTAGAATGAGTTGGTTAGAATGGTGACCTTTTGATTCATTTATGACTGAGTTCTTTAATGGGCCATAAAGTTTTCCCATATTTCTTTGTTTTGTGTTGGTGTGCATATACATGCTAGATATAGAAAAAAATGAAAGAAAATCTCAAGTGCAATGTCTGGATCCTCTATTATGGGATGTGGAGGAAAAAAAGGAGTGGGTAATTATATAGCATAAGAAGACATCATGAAAGAGCATCATACATATCTGTAGAGGGAATATTCCCAAATAAAATGGCAAATTATCCAAAATATTTTGATTAAACAGCTTTCATATACATCTGATGTACTGTGAATATCTTAAAAAATTTTTTTTGCTATAAGTCATAATTTAACCCACATGAATTGATTCAGCAAATCTTATGAAATGTAATGATCCTGAATTTCACCCAAGGCATATTTTTTGTTACCAACTATATGCCATCACTCTGCTAAGTCTTGTGGAGAACACAAGGATCATAAAATTTTAGAGCTAGGAGGAACTTTCAAGCATGAAAAAAAAAAATGATCCCTACCCTTGAAAAGCTAGCTGATGTTCAGGCAAGATTTTTGCCCCCCCCAAAATAGTATTGGAATACTCTCTTCAATTCCCCTAATGAATTCCTACCTATCCTTTACAATCAAGTTAATTGTCACCTCGTTAAATGAATCTATCAATTATACCACGAGCCCTGGAATAATAAAAAGTTGGGTATATTAAAAAGACTCCTTGAGAAAAGAAAAGAAGACTTGAAGAAATCATTGTCAAAAATCTTAGTAAATAGGAGTACTTTGAGAATGATAAAGAGTGTTATAAGATTCAGGACTCCTTTTCATGACCTCTTTTCTAATGTAAGTGTTACTTACCCCTTTCATATGTGAATCGTTTGGTTTCTGGAAAGAACCAAAAAAAGAAGAAAGAAGAACAATAAGAAGGAAGAGGAGGAGAAATAGTAGTAGTAGCAGCAGTAGTAGTATATATATATATATAAAATCAACTTGTAAAAAAAAAAGTTTCTCAGATAAAATGTGAAGACTATTAGGAAGACTGGATAGTGAATTGCCACTCAGGTGAATATACTGAAAGGATCTACAGGCAGAATCTACAGAAGTAACTGTATCTGTGAAGAAGATAGCATGAGCAATACACTAATAAAGAGTTGGCAGGATAGTGAGTTGACAGGAAGGCTTTATTTACTAGGCTGGGAATTTGCCACTGGCCAGAGAAAGACCCAAAGCACATTGAGTTTGCTACTCCAAGGCTATCTAAGGTTTATCGTAGGGTTTGGAAGTAAGATGAAAAGGTAGGAAAACACCAGAGCCAGGGTGACTCTGGTAGGCAGAAATCCTTGACATGACCAGCGTAAGGACGCCATGTTTGAGACCTCTGCAAAGAGTGGACTCCAGTCTGGCTCTTTTTATAATAGGGGGACTTTGGACAATCCTAAGGGGCCCATGGGTGGAGTCCCAGACTGGCCTCCAGCCTGAGCTTCAGTCAGGGTTAGAATTTGAATAGAATTCAATGGATCCTTAGATAAAGAAGAAGCTGTTTGTGGGGGTTGGGGAAACCTGAGCAGATAGTGGGGGCTGGGAAAGCCCAATATCATTGGATTTCAAAAGGGTGCTTTTTGACCGGGATTTGTGAATCAAAAGATCCTAGCTTCTTCAGCCATTGGGGGGGGGGGGGGTTGGGAATCAGAAAGGAATCTTAAAGGGACCTCAACCCCCATCAATTCCTTGATTTATGTTTTTGTCTGTATATAGTGATATAATAAAAGTGTATTACATTTTTTCTCAGGACCTTGTTAAATAACATTGTGAATAAAATGAGCTTATTGCTTCATCCATTCCTTTTAGTAGAAAAGTAGTGACTTTATCTAGCAGGAGAGTGATGAGTGGAAAGAAGCAGTTTTGCTTTTTCTTGATCACATACATTTTCCCACTCATGTATGTGCCTGTTAGATTTCGATCGGCTTTACTGCAAGTTAATGGGTAGACTGATATTTTTGTTATTCTTGCATTTACTTTACATTAAGTAACTAAGATGTAGTAGCTTTTCTTGTTTTTATCCTATTGTTAACTTACTTTTGGATTAAGAGTTAAGGGTGGCTGATTTCATGAAAATACAAAGTCCATTGATGGGAACTAAAATACCAAATTGTAGGAGTGTATCTCTATCTACTCCCCCATCCAACCACTGCCAGCAAGGTAATCTGTAGGCTGTGAGTGTTTGGGTTGTAGCTGCTTAGTAGTGGCTTCTTTTTGGTTGGAACTTTAGACCTACTAGTGTAAGGATAGCTTAGATTGAAGAAGTCAGCTTGATTAAGAGAGCAAAATTCTGGGTGGCCATATCCCATATGAAAGCCACACTAGGACTTTGCATAAGAAATCTTTTCTCTGAAGCAGGGTGAAGTGTTTTGTTAAGATCTAGAATATGGACTTTGGTCTTGAGAATTATCCTTCAATAGCAATTAACGATTAACATAAACAAGTAAAAAAGAAAAGAAGAAAAACGATCAGTGTACCTGGAAAAGAGTTCTGGAGCCAGAGTCCAAACCCCAGCCCTGTTACTGTACAACTTTTGACAACCAATCACTATGCCACAGTTCTTCACTTGTTTTGTTTTGTTTTTGTTTTGTTTCTTTTAAGAGTGAAGTATACTAGATCATCTTTAATATCACTTCCAATTCTAAATTCATGAGCTGAGACTTAAAAAGGGAAAAAAGCTTGACAATATTTAAAATTCTCAGGAATCCTCAGTAGTGTATTTTTTAAAGCCCTACTCCTATGTAAATAAGCAGGTAAATGCTAAATACTAATGGCACTGAATAAAACATCTGAGTTGTAAATGTCTTCCTGTCATTGTTTGCACAATGAGATTAAGGATAGGAAATGAGACTTTGGGGAAATCATAGTAGGAGGACACTAAGACTGGGAAGTTAAACACATCTTTTCAGGAACAGCTTGAAAATATTTACCTCTATCCCAAGGGAAAAGCTGCAGAGACCTTAGTTTAGCAAAGTTCAATCTCTCATCTGATCTATAAATCTTCCAAGTAAGGATGGTAGACTTTCAGTTATTCAGATGTCTCCAACTGTTTTCCCAGTGATTTGAATTTGGGAAAATGCATTCTTCCTTCCCTATTTAATTATTATATTTGAGATAGGGAGGAAATTGGGGCATTTCTAATTCATTTAATTTAAATATTCAAAAAAAGGATTTGCAAAAGTTTGACTTGTGTCAAGATCTTTTGAGTTTGGGGAGTCTTTTTTGTTCTTAAAAACAGAAGAAAAAGAGATTAAAGAGAAAGTTTTTATGCTTGCCATATTTTCATAAAGTCAGACGTTTTACTTCTTAGCATTTCCCTATTACTATAATATAGATCCCTTGAGGTCAGGATCTATTTTTCCTTTTGCTCTTGTATCCCCAACGTCTAACATGCTCCTTGCATAAAGTTGGAATTTAATAAATGTTTATTTGGTTGGATTATTTAAGACCCTTACTCATTTAAGGAAAAAAATTACCATTTTTATTCATTCATTTCATTCAAACACGATTCAGAGGATTTTAGGTTTTTCATAATAAGAATCTATAAAGAATTTTTTGAGCAAATTCATGTAGATTACTGTTGAATTTCTTAATTTGCTTTAAAGAAAAACAAACTTCAGATTATGGCCTTTATTTCTAGAAATGTTACTGGAAAATATTTCAGTGAAACCATATTCTGAGTAATCATTTAACAAATATTCCTTACATTGGATTGCTTTTTGCATAGTTCTTATACCAATATGCCCAAGTTTTATGGCAATTAGAACACATTTGATAGAATCTCCTATGTCCAAAGCAGAAACTGTAGGTATTTCGGGTACAGTTGTCTATTAGAAAATCAGTTCACCTTTTCCAGTAGAGAACCCATTGATGAGGAACAAATGAGATTAACTTCTCTCTCCTAAAAGCCCTTCTTGCTTTTAACATTGGAAGAAATGGAATTTATAAAATAAAGCACGTCAGCTACTTCAGCAATTTTCAAAAATCTAATAATAAATAGAACTTCAGAAAGATCTAAAATCCATGTCAATTCTTTATTGATTATCAAGATGCTTAGAAGTATTTACTAGATCCATTGGAACTCATCTAGGAAAGCACTGGCAGGTAAAGAGATCCTTTTGAAGTACTGAAATCTTCTTTTACTTGAATAAGTAAAAGGAATATTGTTCTGTCAAAATTATTTCTTCACAAATTATTACCCCTCTTTCCTACCTTCCCTATACTTGTTTTTCTGACTATTTTTTAATTGTAGGCCACTTTCCACATCAATAAAAATCTTATTCTCTCATTAATCCTCACAACAAACCTAGGAGATAGGACTATTATTATTTTATATTTATATATTTCACATTTTATAGATCTAAGAGACAAAATGGGATTAAGTTTCCACAGAACAGTTAAAATTCAACTCCTCAGAAAAACTTAAGCAGACAGTGAAAAATATTGAAAAACTAAATTTTCACAGAATGTTGCAGACATCACTGACCAATGAGCTTTCAGAAAAGGAAACTGACTGGGCTGCAGAATTCTGATAAAGGGGTCTAGGCTGAAAACTAGCTTAAGCCAGGTGGGGCCAGTGAGTAGGAGAAGACTTTTCTTTATTGTGCTTGCTTAATGAAGCTCATGCAAAGCATCTTCTCTGCCCATTGGGAGAAATAACACAAATCTAGACACAATAGGGTGGGGAAGAGGGCTTTCCTGTGAATGTAGAGAGCTGTTCCTCTAGCCAATTAAAGGTTAAGTGGGAGGGGGCAGGGAGGACACTAAAGCTTCCTCTGGCTTCTGTAATAGTGCACTCTCTGGGTGAGAGAGGGGGCCTGCTTCTCATGAGAATTGAAGGCTGTGTCTTTCAATCTCTCTCACTCTTCCAATAAAACATCACAGACTTTGAAATTGAGTCTGGGGTCTTGTTTATAACATAGATGAGAGAGTTGAGGCAGATGGAGTATCATACAGCTAGGAAACATCTGAGGCAGGATTTAAATTCTAGTCTTCCTTACTCCAGGTCAAGTACTTTATCCATTGCATCAAACAGCTTAGAATTATAAGAAGCCTTATGTTTTAGGGATCAGCCCGGTAGCAGAGTTGTTAAAATGTTGAACCTGGAGTTCAGATTTGGCCTCACACTTACAAATGGTATGACTCTGGGCAAGTCAAATAACTATTTCCTGACTCAGTTTCCCCATCTGTATAATGGGAATCATAAAATAGATGAAAATGCCCGGCACAAAGTATATGTCTATTGTTGGGTTTATATATATAGATATACACATACACATGTTCTGGCATATTTGTTATCAGGTTGGTCATACCTCATTTTAAATGCCTCTTCAAGTCTACAACATTTTTTCATTCTAATCCAGATTTCAAAAGACCAGATATAGCGTCCTAGGAAAAAAAAACAAAAAAGAAGGGAAAAAAAAAAAAAGATGCATTTACCAGCCTATTAAACAGAGCTGTAGTCAAGAAAGAAATGTCCCAGAGCTTGTGCCCCAGCCTTGGGTTAATGATCAAGCTGAAAGTCCACCTGCTATCACCACATGTGTCCTCCACAAGACTGAAGTAAATTAAAGCACAACAGGGAATTCTTAGAAACACATCCTCTTCCTTCTTGGAATCATATTACCTCGACCTCAGAACATCTGGCTGGAATGTCTCCTGGGTTCCCAAAGACTGCCATATTAAAGGTTCATCTTCCTTTGAAACTCTCCAGGGATTTCCCCTCCTGCCTGCTTTCAATTCATGGGTACTCAATATGGTGGACTCCAGGTTGGGTTGGGGTTTCATTCTAATATCAAATGCACTCTGGTCTCATTTTAGGCTCCACTTGCTGTTGGCAACATAGATGGATAATGTGATACAATTCATATTTCTCAAAGGAGGTGAGCTGCCATAAATGTTTTGGCTAGAAAAGGACAGAAAAGACAAGATTCCCTCTGAGTTTATCAGGTGGCAGTATGCTCTGAGTTACAATAAGTTACCAAAACATAAGGAAACAGTTGGATTGTAAAAATATATATACTGGATGTTCATGGTTATGGATAAATAACAATTTATATCCACCTGGAATAATAACCTTGTCAGCCTGGATAAATTTGTGAATTAGCTCCTTGTAGACCTGTCTAATATTAATAAAAGTTAATGAGTCCATATCTTACTAGTTCAGTTGAAGTTTGTTCCATGATAAGATTTCATAGGTTGAAAAGATTTACTGTTGTTTTAATAGGAATAAGAATATTTTTGTTCACTAAAGAAGGGGAAAACATGATATTTCTTATTCAGCAACCAGATTGGAATCATAGAACTTCAGACTTGGATAGCATTCCAGAAGTCATTCAGTTCAACCACTGCCAGAAGCAAGATTCTTTTCTACAACTCCCTTGAGAAGTGGTCATGCAGACTGCATATATCCTTTTCCACTGATCATGCACTATCATGCTTTTTCAGGAAAGGAGCCAGGATTTGCTGTCCAAGGACTTGGGTGCAGATCCTGCAGGGCTCTGCTATTTCCTATCTCTATGATATTAGGTGTATCATGTATAACCCACAGATAGCTCTATGAAATAAGAAATGCAGGTGCTGTGGTAGATCTACATTTTACACATTAAGAAATTGGATTTTAGCAAAATTATTTGCCTGAGGTCCTACATCTGGTAAGTGACTGAGCCAATTTTTTAACTTGGGTCAACCAACTCTAAATTCCAAAGTTCTTTCCACTACATTATAACTACTATAAACCCTCTGAGGAATGGGATTGGGAAATCTGTTTCTCTTGTATAGTAGCATAGAGTTGCCTTAGTGTGTCATTAGATTGACTTCTAATAAAGCTTCTAAAGACTTTTAGATTTCACGCAAGGAACATGTTGGTTTCCTGGGTTTGATACTGGGAAGGACTCTTAAAGATCATCTTGTCCAGTTCCTTCATTTCAGAGGATAAAATTGAAGCCCAGATAAGCTGTGATTTGCCTAAGGCCAAAACATGCCAAATATCAGAGCCAGGATTTGTACATGGGTCCTTTGCCTGTCAAAGCTGTGTCCATGAAGGCACCAAACTGCCTCTCAAGTAGGTTAAGCCTTTTTTCTTTCATCTAGATAATATTACTCATTAGCTGAATAAATCCTTTCTTTATAGAGAGTATAAAGGGAAATCAGCCCAGATCCCATTTGAATAATTGCCATATTAGAAGAACCATAATCAATTCATATTTGCTATAATTTTAATTCCAGGTCTACCTGATGAGGAGTAAACTGAGGTACTAAACTGAGTTGGGTCAGTTCCTTTTCTCTCTTCCTTCCACAAAGTAACCAGGGGTTGGAAGCAAATGAACTCGCTACTCAATGCTGTATGGAAACAAAGTCTTTATTGATAGTAAAGGGATAGACAGGCATTTGGCCTTCAGGAAAACCAGATCTGCCTGCAAGGGGACGCCAGTTGACGGGCATTGGCTTGCATACACCAAATGCAAAGATTTCATTTTTTCAACCTTCTTTATATACGTAACTAGAGTCATCAAAACAATGTTTGCCCAGAGATGTTATCAAGAGGTTCCGGAGATATTTGTCAATAATACAAGAATTCTCTGTTGTTGTAAATAAGAAGAAATTCTCTTTTGTTATCTCCTTCAGTCTCTCCCCAAAAAGGAATTTCAGATCATTATAATGGGGGCTGAAACCCAAGCCGGCTGAGATACAGATCTTGTAAGTCAAAGGTAAAAGGGAATTTTAAAGGGGGCTACACCTGCATCATACTTATCATAAAGGTTTCCCTTCTTTTTATCTTTTCCTAAAAAGAGTAATGCTTGGATGTCTTATAATGATATGCAAGTAACTCTAGTTTCTCAAAGGTTTTGCAAGAGGAACATCAGCCCCTGTGTCAATTTGATGGCTTTGAGTCCAATACCAAGCATATAAACCAACCACCATGTGTATTGTCTCAGTAACAGACTAAACCTGGCACCAAAAGGTTGACCCCCCCCCCCCAGGTGATGGTATTTTTATCCACTGGTGATTTTTTTTTTGCACTGTGGTAAATGGATTTGAAAATGGAAACATGATACTAAAAAACAACACAGACCAGTCCAATACTAAGCATTTATTAAGCTTTTTTCCATGTTCAAAACACTATTAACACAAATGCAAAATGACAAATGGCCCCTGCTGTCAAGGAGCTTATAACACTCTTCCCCCTACCCACAACCACACACACACACACACACACACACACACACACACACAAAGCTGTTTCCTTGTTATAGATGTAAAGACTAGATATCCCAGGTTGTAGCACGTTAACTGCTTTGGTGCTTTGGAGGCTGGTTCTACTTGAGTTTGGCTTGCTTAGCCTCAAGGGCTTATCTCATTTAGGGTTATAGATATATGAACAAGTAACCATATTATTCTGTCTTTGCTTATAGACTCCTCTCTTTGTGTAAGTTGTTTGCCTAGGTGTAATATTAATATATTTCCCTTGCTTATGGAACCTCCCCATAAGATTAGTGCCCGCTCCTTCGTCTCTCACTTTTCAGCTATGCTGAAGCAGAGATATGTCTCCAGTCTCTCTACAGAAATCAAAATTTTTTCTCAGGTTTCTACTGATATTAATTTTACAAGACAAAGATTTGATGAACAATGGGTTTTCTTTTTGATAAAGGGTAATATAGATGTCTAAGTAATAACAATAGTGATAAATAAATGAGAAACAAATCATTCACAAGGAAATTGTTATCTGAGGAATATATAATGAGGAATAGATTATGCTTCTTCCTTGATCTCTGCCACATTCTGGTAAAGGAGGACCATAAAGAAATGGAGATAGAAGCTTTGAACTAATCTGCCTTTAATAGGGAAAGAATGAGAGGTGGTAAAGCAAAGCTCCCTCAGCCACTCTGAAATCTCACTACAATACCTGATTCTGGTTGTAAATCTAGGAGGAGAGGAAGATAGATCATTGTTCAGCTTCTAACACCCATTATCTGATGGGAGTTCCGCAGTTTGGAAGAACTTAAATGGAGGAGTCAGCTCCCAGATACTGGGTGCAAACCTCTTAAGGATATGGGCTTTCCTTCCTTCCCACATACCACGAACTTTCAAGTTACACGGTTCTTTTCCAGCATCTTTTTCATAGAAGCCTCCAAGAATAATGCCAGAAAGTCAAATTTGAAGATATCACCAAATTGATAATTCTAGGAAAAGCCTGCTTGAGTCTCCATTGCTATTCCAGTTCTCATAATGCAGTTGCTACCCACTAAATAAGAATGCTATAACAGATAAATATATGCATGAATCAAGATAGAGGACTATGAGGACTGAATATGGAATGCAACATAGTATTTTCACCTTTATTGTTATTGTTTGCTTGCTTGTTTTTTTTTCTTTTTCATTTTTTTTCTTTTTTGATCTAATTTTTTTCTTGTGCAGCATGATGAATGTGGAAATATGTTTAGAATAATTGAGTATGTGTAATTTATATTGGATTACTTGCTGTCTGAGGAAGGAGGAAGTAAGGAGGGAAGGAGAAAAATTTGGAACACAAGGTTTTGCAAGGGTGAATGTTGAAAACTATCTTTGCATATATTTTGAAAAATAAAAAGCTATTGTTATAAAAATATATGTTCATGATAATTTGAGGAATATGGAGAGAGCACTAATAAGTAAGAAGATCAGGAAAAGCTTCCTTTGGAAGATGGTGCCTGAGCTGAGAGTTTAGAAAGAGTTTAGAGACACCAACTTAATGTTTGGTTACTTGAAATAAGTGGTCCAATGACCATTGAGTAGATAAAACCACCAAAACTCTGTCAAAGCTTTTTTCACAGTCTCACTATCAGTGAAACCAGAAGACATTAAAAAATTACAACTAAATGTAAAAATAATTTCACATTCTTTTTTAAATGAAAGAATTAAGAGTTGGTTTTACTGTGTGCCCAAAGGCTATGAGAAATGTCCTTTCGTGGAATACAGAGATAAGACCATTGTTTTAGAACTAGAAGGGAATTAAGAGGTCATTTAATACAAATTTTCTCGATGAAGAGATGACAGTCCAAAGAAATGATTTGCTCAAAGTCACACAGACAAGAAAGAGAAGAATTGGTATTAAGCCCAGGTCATCCAGCTCCACACCTAGCACTCTTTGAACAGCAGGAATAGCTGCATGTATCTTCTAGTGCTCAAGATAAGTAGGAACAAACAACCACCAAGAAAACAATTGCAGTTACTCTCCCACATCAGATGAAAAAATGAAGGGAACTTCCATGAAGAAAGTGGCAAAGGTCCCCAAACAAAGGCCACATCTGCTTTAATACAATGACTTTAATATAAAAGTTGACATAGGGGAGGATTGTGAAAACAATATTGGAAACCATATTTTGGGGTCAAAAAATATAAACAATTCAAGGCTTGTGGACTGCTCAGAAGCATTACACCTACATGCTAGAAAGTTCTGCATATGACAAGCACCAAACAGAACTATAAAGAAAACAGTTGCACCTTAAATAAAAAATAATTGGTTAGAGATGGAATGGTCCTGTAATTAGTTATCAATATGTAGTCATTAGCTAGTTAGAGCAGAGGTCAAAGTAAATACCAAATTAGAAGAAAGGATAAACATTTAGTTCAATGTAGCTCTCAGCTGATATGTTTAAATAAGTTGTCAGCTGCAAAAAAATAAGGAAAGGAACAAGACATTGGCTATCATCATTTCCTAGAGAATTTTAGTTAAAACAAAACAGTTGTCAAAGAAAAGGTGACAATATTCAGAAGTCATCTCAACCAAACACATTCTTTCCTTGCTAAGAACAGAGACATGAGAATGAAGAACAATACCAGTCTAGAATGCAAGTTCATATACAAAATATTATGTAGGAGGTGAGGAGAAAACTAAGCCTTTTACCACTGGACACCCATTCCCTCCCCCCCAAAAACCAGTAAAAACCAATCGAGGAAAGAAAACTGTGCTTTTTTGGCTATTCCCACCATAGCAAAACTTAGCTAAGGAGAAAATAAACCTACAGAGAATTTGGTGTTCAGCTCAGTCAAAACATCCTGGGGACATTTGTAAATGAAACTGGAAGGAGAACAACAAAGCCAAAGTATGACATATCTATCAGCACTATCATAGTGATGTATTTTCATCCTCAATGATAGTAAAACTACCGTATTTGGACTGTGTCAAATCAGTACCGGATAGGCTCTGTGAGAAAATGGAACTGACAGAACTAAGTACTTAAGATGAAATCAGTTAAAATGTCTAAACCTGATGAAGTTGATACAAAATAAATACATGTTGAACAGAACTATAAATGTTATTAAAAAAAAAAAACTCCTTGAAAAAGGGCTCCAATATTGTGGATAAACTCTCTGTCAAGGATCAATGGAAGATCATACATAACATAAGAGAATATGGATGAGTGTGACCTATACTGATAGAGGGAACACTGACAGAATGGATCTATAATGGACTTATTGAACTATTAGATTTGGTGAAATAAAATGAAAAATAAAATAAAATGTTCCCCTTCACACAAAGTTTTTAATACACATATATTAAAATTATTCTAGACTGTGACAGATACAACTACAAAAGTTAATTTGTTGAGTGATTTAGTAATGACATCAGAAAAGCGGTATAACAGGGAAGTCGTATGCTAGCCACCACAGATACTATACTGTAGAACAAAGTTTCTTAAAATGTGGATCACAAAAAATGTGGCAACATTAAAAAGTGTCAAATATTCCACCAAGATTTAATTTTTATATAAAAATAAATAAGCATATCAGTCTTATTTATATGGGATACTTAGAGTATCTTATTATAAAATTTGGTTTGATAGTATATATTATACATATATTTTATGTTTCTGAGTTTCTAAACTTCTTCTATATCTAATCTGCTAGCTTTTCCATGTCAACTGCATTTTTTAATAAAAATCCCCAAAAATTCCCATTTGATTTCTTATGCTGACCTGTGATATATTAAAACTGCACTGAGGAATGTCACAAGAGGGAAGGGATAACTGTAGAGTCACACCTTTTCATCTCTTATGATTCTTGTCCATGCCTTCCCTTTTTATGTATAATAGGAATACTATCCAACATGCTGGGGGAGGGGATCCTTCTTCTAGGTCTTTGAAAATTACCTGGACACCAGTGGATCATGAAAATTGTTCAGTTGTTATTCTTAGATCCCGACTTTAGCATTCTCCTTGCTTTTCCATTCATATATCTTTATGGTTAAATCTTTTTTGCCATTTCTTATATATGATTAGCTGTTGATATCAAGAGTGTGCCCACTATGTGTATCCACTGCCTTTTGGAGAGACTACAATTTTGATTTTTTAATGACAATAATATTTCACAATTTGTATCCATGTACATCATTGAAAGAATACTACTGTTTAGATGTAGCGAGCTGTCGTCTCTAGAAGCTGCCAGATCGCTCTCTGGGAAGAGATCTGCTGTGTCTACTCAAATCTCTCAGACAGATTCTTCTTCCTGTAGTGAACCGTTGTCTCCAGGTAGTTGCTGTTAACTCTTGTCCTTAGAAGTGACTTCCCTTCCTGCAGAGAGCCCCGTCAAGCCTGATGCAATGCAGAGTCTTTCTCTTGAATTCTGGCTCTGAATCTCCTCCAGCTCTTATCCTTCTCCAGGCCGATCTGCTCTCTGCACCCAGTGCTGTCTCTTTTTATCCTCCCAGAGAATGGGCGTGGGATAATGCAAGGGCTTCTGGGAAGAACCACCCCAGCCAATGAGCTTGCCCCCTCTATCAAGTCAACCTGAGTTCTCACCTTGTAATTGTCCAGAAAACCTGAATTCTCACCTTGTCACCATCCAGACAACCTCAGTTCTCACTTAGTAATCCCAACATCTCCCCCTTTCTTTTGATTTAGAACATAGGACAGTCATGACCTTGAAACATAAATCCATCAATATGGGAAGTATTACAGATAATTACATAAATTACATAAGCACATAGTAACATAGTAACATAACACATGCTAGAAGTATATAACATAATCATAATCATAAATTGAAAATTTATAAATGTCCATAAGTCCATTGTCCATTATTCTCATCTTGTGTGAGGAAGTCCAATGATTCCTGCTGGTTTTTAAGTTCTTTAACAGTCTTCTTATTATCCATGCTCTTTCAGTGTCAGATGTTTCTTAGATCTTCTCCTTTATTTTGAGGTCTTTCTCTTTTTCTGTCTCTCTCTGATGGACAAGGCGAATATGACTCGTTGGCACCCATCTGATTCCTTCTCCTGCTGAAGAAATACAAGCAAACCCTCTCTCCCAGGCAGTCAACCTATCTAATTTCCTTCTATTTACCACTTTCTAAATCTCTTCTCATCATCTGACAATTACATTGGAGTTGTTTGCACTGGGCACAGCCATGTTGGTTTAAAAGGCCTGTATTCTCCCCAAGTGTAATCCATTTTTGCAATCTGATTGCCTTTTGACTCACTTATCAGGTAATCCCTTTCTGCCATGTGATTGCTTTTCTGCTGGTTGATTAAATCAGAGTCCTGGCCTTCTAAAGGTTCTTTGGGTGTAACATCAGCTGCCATCATGCCCCAAGTCTTTTTTGCCTGGGGCCCTGGACCTGGGCCCCTCATCCCATTTCCCTGAATTATTCTACACTCTGATGCCCAATGGAGTCCTCTGTTGCATTTTGGACATGGGGTTTTAGGTCTTCTCTCACCCTGTCTTCTCACTGTATCTCCATACCTACACTGAGCTCTTAGATGTCCAATTTTTCCACATTGAAAACATCGCCGAGTTTCTCTAGAAGTCCCTTGCCAGGAGGGACCCTGTCTTTCCACATTCATCATTGTCCGGGTGTAAAAAGCATTTGTTCCCACTGTAGCACAGCGTCTTATGATCTCCTCTAAAGGAGCATCTTTGTCTAATCCCCATATAATTCTTTTGCATATCTCATTGGCATTTTCCTTAGCCAGATGTCTGGTCATTATTTCTGTAGCTGAATTTTCTCCAATAGTTCTTTTGACAGCAGTTTGCAAACGTCCCACAAAATCTGCAAAAGGTTCATTGGGACCTTGCTGTATTTTAGTGAAAGCCTCTCCACGATCTTTCTGTCCAGGAAGGACACCCCAAGCTTTTATTGCAGCCTTAGCAATTTGTTCATATATTGTCATGGTATAATTCATCTGTTCCGAATTCTCTCCATACTGACCTTCACCAGCTAAGTGCTCAAAAGTGAATTGTGTGTTAACTCCTATTTCCAAATTGCATCTGACTTGAATTTTACATAATTCATGAAATTCCGCAAGCCATAATAAATTTTCTCCAGGTTCCAGACATGTCCTTGCTATGGATTTCCAATCATTCGGGGTTAGGACTTCATAAAACAAACCATCTAGTAACATTTTGACATAAGCTGATGTAGCCCCATAAAGGGTACAACCTTTTTTCAAATCCTTAATTTTATTCAAATCTAAAGGTGCATATCTTCTCCTTTTTTTACCTACAGAGTCAGTATTTTCAATCACAGGATATGCATGTATAAAATCACTTATATCCTGTCCTTCTCTCTTAGCTTTAACCAATGCTTTTTCTAATCTTGTCATAGGCTTAGGCTGCTTCACAGGCAATTCTGTTTGTGTTTCTGCCTCTTCCCCTCCTTCTTCCTCCACCTCTGAAGGTGGGGTTGATGTGGGCCTGTCAATAATCTGTTCTCTAGGCAGAGTTGAAGCTTCTTCAAGAGAATCATACCATAATTCCTCATTTAAATCTTCTTGCTCTAGGGCAAGATCTTGATCTTTCCTTTTTTTCTCACACTTCCTCCTCTGTTCATTTTTAAAACTTTTCCTTCTCCTACAACTTGCTTGATAGTTTAAGGCTAATTGAACTATGTTGTAGATATAAAATACTTCTGCAGAAATTGAACGAGGCCCATTTTTTGCTTGAAATTCTTTCATTTCATATCCCACGAGCTTCCATTTATCTACATCTATCTTTTCTTCCTCTAAGAACCAAGGGGATGTGCGTCTTAATGCAGCCAAGAGTTTAGCAATCTGTACCCAGGTTACAAGTAAACTCTGCTCCTCAATTATGTTGATTATACTCTCTATAGTACCACTCCTGAATGGGGGTGGAGCTGAGGTTGCTTCTGGGGCTGGGGATGAGTCGGCTGAGGTCCAGGAATTGAATATAGCTAACATCTGCCCCATTTCAGCTATAAGAGATTCCTGGTTTAGCCCTTAACAAATTAAGTTCCTTATTTATCTATTAGCACGCTCACTTAATCTTTAACAAAGTTTCCTCGTTACTCACGGTTCTGGGTCAGAGAGACTGAGATCTAGATCAGAAGCTTTTCCACTGGAATCAGGACTGTGTCTGTCCCTGTTCGGGCGCCAAATTGCGAAGGTCTGGTCTAGCTCCTCTTGTCAGGATAAGCAAAAGTCTTTGCCCCACGTTGGGCGCCAATTGTAGCGAGCTGTCGTCTCTAGAAGCTGCCGGATCGCTCTCTGGGAAGAGATCTGCTGTGTCTACTCAAATCTCTCAGACAGATTCTTCTTCCTGTAGTGAACCGTTGTCTCCAGGTAGTTGCTGTTAACTCTTGTCCTTAGAAGTGACTTCCCTTCCTGCAGAGAGCCCCGTCAAGCCTGATGCAATGCAGAGTCTTTCTCTTGAATTCTGCTCTCTGCACCCAGTGCTGTCTCTTTTTATCCTCCCAGAGAATGGGCGTGGGATAATGCAAGGGCTTCTGGGAAGAACCACCCCAGCCAATGAGCTTGCCCCCTCTATCAAGTCAACCTGAGTTCTCACCTTGTAATTGTCCAGAAAACCTGAATTCTCACCTTGTCACCATCCAGACAACCTCAGTTCTCACTTAGTAATCCCAACATTTAGAAGATAAGCTTTTGTTTTAAAGAGCTCTGGGCTTTTGCAAAGTGCTGGTTTCCCAAATGCAATCCATTCTATTTTCTTTCTTCTGTTCATTTGTGGACCTATTTAATTGTTGATCCATAGTGTTTACCTAAGATTATATGTACAGACGGGATCAAGTAAGTAGGCTGGCCATTTAATCATATCCCTTGATCTGGTCCATGAACATTCTTCATTTCACTTAGATTTTCCTGTATAGATTGTAAGGATGGTTTGTTTTAATGGTTGTGAATTTCATTCTGGGGGTTGGGGGGGGAGAAGAGAGAGAAAGCGTTCCACAATGTCCTAGGACTTGATGTGATCAGCAAAACATCATCTGCAAACATACATCTGGAGGATTTCATGATCTATAGGGAATCCTTCCATTCATAATGTGTTTTGGACATCTTCCATGACAGTAGCAAACACCTTTGACAAACACATGTCTTCCTCAGCAATCCACAAAGTTATTTCTGTTGCTCTTCCAAGAAATCTTGCATGATTTTAGCATATGCACAAGAGATATCCTGTTCAAGATGACTCTTTAAATCTTTAGTTTTGCCTACCAAACCAAATGCTTTTTTGTAATTAACATACAATGAACACAATAGGATTTTATATATTTTGGGCTTATTTCATATATATATATATATATATATATATATATATATATATATATATATATATATATATATATATATATATATATATATATATATATATTGCTGTTTATAATTTATAAAAACCTACTCTATTTCCTTCTCATATTTCCATTAAGGATGTCTTTGATATGTATGGAAATTATTCTCATAAAATTGTAATAGCAATAAGTATTAATTTCCTCTTAATCCTGTTTTTTAGGGGAAGTGATAATAAAATTATTTGGAATGCTTTCCAGTCATTTCTTATCTTAAGAACCAGAACTATCACTGTGTGTCATGCCTACCACAGAACTACTCTTTATGTTATTCTGATCTAGGCCTAGCTAATTCTGTCTTTGTCTTTTTTTTTTTTTTTTTTTTTTTGGTCTGTTTCTGTCTGTCTGCTTATCTTGGTGTCTCTTTCTTTCTCTCTCTCAACCTTCCCCATTTTCTTCCCTGCCTCTTTTATGTCCTTCATTGGAGATTATGACATGAACAATTAAAATCAATGAAGAAAACAGTTTTTAAAGAAAAATTTACATGTCTCTTCCATTTTTGTTTTCCTACTTTTATTTCATTTTTTGAATAGTTTTAGGATGATATATTTGTGTCCCATGCCAAGCTTTCTAAAAAAAAATATTTTAATATAATACTTATTAAATACAGTTTTAATTATATATATATATATAACTTTGGCCTATTTAGTTTCTTCATTTTGAGCCATCTTTCCTACATTATTTTACCATTTTCCCTATGTCCACTTGATTATGTTCACTGGTTATTAAAGTATAGGGTGATCAAATATGAAGTTCTTCATAGAATTCCCCTGCCTTCCCATTCTCTGTAACAAATTTACATTTATCTTCATGGCAATCTTTTTTTTTTTTTTTTTTTTTTTTTTTTTTTTTTTTACTCATTCTCCTTATAAAGTCTATAAGGTTTTGTGACCAAGTAAACCATGAGATAATCTTTCTGTTTGTCTTTGGATATATAATAAAAACAATTCCACTACCTCTTTCATTTGTTTCTTTAAGGTAAGCTATCTTTCTTTCCATTTAGCTGCAATTTTATTTTAAACTATAATTTCCTTTACACTGAGAATAGCAATATTGATAAAACTCCATTCTTCCAGTCATTGAGAAGAACAATAGTTAAATTTAAGTTAATAGGTAGTCTAAAAACCATGTGATTCTCAGAATCATTGTCTACTTTTCCATTACTTTGGAATCTTTATTACATAAGGAAAATCAGGGAGTGGCACAGAACTCAAGACTATTTTGCTATTTTTATCTTTTTTATGCAATATTATATGATTAGTACAATATTTGCATTAAAAAATGCTATATGAGACCAAAGGGCAAATGTTATTATTACCTGGGAGAATCAAAGCAGGCTTCATGGAGGAGATGTCATTTGAATTGAGTTTCAATATACAGTGCAATAGATGCAGAAGATTGTCCAGTGTAAGGACACATATAAGTGTCTGGATAGAGATCATGTGAACTAATGCCAAAAAGGATGAGACCAAATTGTGGAAGGCCTTGGAAGCCAATCAAAAGCATTTGAATTGTTGTTATAAGGCAGTTGTGAGCCAATGAAAATTTTGAGCAAATACTACCAGATTTCTGTGTAATGCAGAGTATTCTTGTGTCTTGCAAGAGAATAGAAGATGCAACATTTGTTAGATTATTGTAATAGCCTAGATAAATGGTAATAAGATCTTTTGTTTTGGTGGTAAAGGTAGAAAATATGAGATAATATGGAAGTGGACTCTACAAGACTTGATAAATAAGAAGTAAAAGAAGATAGATTGAAAGGTAATATGACATATAGAAAACTTTAAATGAGGAGCAGGTTTAGAGGTAAAGCAAAGTTTTCTTTTAAACATGTTGAACCTATGTGTTGGCCATCTGTCTATAGGTAACATTCTATTGGGCAAATTGAGATGTGAATTTAGAGGTGAATGAACTTGCCAGATTTGTAGTGGATGAGGAAAATGAGAACAGAGAGATAAAATATCAGTTTGGAGGAATATTAAGACATAATCATAGATATAGGACCATATTCGGCACCTTACCTACTTAAAACTCAGTTGTAACTGCCAGAGCTTGCTTGACTTGACTTAGTCTTTAAGAATCAAGAATTCAATTTTTTGCTTTGAAGAAGTATCAGAAGATGACTTTGGTTGAGGCATATTGTTTTTAAATTGGCTAAGGTGAAGCCTAGAGTTCTTTCACTGAAAGAAAACCTACTCTCAACAAGAGAACCAAACAGTTCTTTCTATGAAATAAGGAATTTGACTTGTAAAATGAGAGAATGGGATAAAAAAAAAAAAAAACACATCCCAAATTTCAGTAATGATAAGTAGAAAAACAGGCCAAATTAGAGAATTCATTAGAGACTACGACTCATAAAGGAAAGATTATAAAACATCTTCTTAGTGCCAAAGGAAATAATATTCTGCACATGTACAGTGCTGTGATGAGACACTATCTCTCCTTGGCCAAGTAGTAGCTGTGCTCAGACACACTTGTGACATCTAGCAGATGGAACAGATCTGTTGCTGAATGAATCAAAATTCCATATGGCAGTTCTGGAGCCCCTGTTTGCATGTGTCTCTCTAATCAACATTGTGGGTGAAATTGATAAATGTTAGCACTTACAAAAGCAAGAGGCTCCTAGCCAGGCTGACTGTGCAGAGGTATATAGTGTAAGCTTCCCGTAGCCCTCAATTTTTCCAAGAATACTCAATTTCACTACATCTGGGTTTGGAATTCAAAGTGAGATGAAATCTATGAAGCCTTGAGATTGATTCATCATCTTTGATTTCTCTTTATAATTATGGGCCACCTTTCTTGGATATTCTTTCCATATCTGTGTGACACATCTCCTGGTTTTCCTTATACTTCCATGACTGCTCCTTTTCTATCTCTTTTACTATCATTATCCATATCACACTTCCTAATGCAAAATATGTAACATAGATTTTGTTATAGTTTCTTTTTTTCTCTCTAGATAATCTCATCAGCTTCCTTTGGTTTAACTATTTTATCTACAAATGACACTTACATGTAAATAACTAGCCTTATAAGAAACCTCCCCTAACTTTTAGTTCCAAATCATAAGTTATCTATTGAATATCAACTAGCCCTGGATATCAATATACTTTGATAATTAAACTTATGATCTTTCCCCTAAACTCTCCCCTCTTTTTTTTTCTTTTCAGTTAACATCTAGCTCCAATTTGAAAGAAAAAGAAATGAAAACTCTTGTAACAAATATGCTTAAGTCAAGCAAAACAAATCCTCACATTGTCCAGGTCTTTAAAAGTTTCTCTCACCCAAATTTCCCTATTTCTTTTTTTTTTTCCACTTTTTCATTGTATTTTTTATTTTTTTATTTTTTTAATTTTATTTAGAATTTTTTTTCACAGTATATATGCATGAGTAATTTTTTTTATAATATTATCCCTTGTATTCATTTTTCCAAATTATCCCCCCCTCCCTGCATTCCCTCCCCCCGATGACAGGCAATCCCATACATTTTACATGTGTTACAATAAAACCTAGATACAATACATGTGTGTAAATACCATTTTCTTGTTGCACATTAAGTATTAGATTCCGAAGGTATAAGTAACCTGGGTAGATAGACAGTAGTGCTAACAATTTACATTCGCTTCCCAGTGTTCCTTCTCTGGGTGTAGCTACCTCTGTCCATCATTGATCAACTGGAAGTGAGTTGGTTTTTCTTTATGTTGAAGATTTCCACTTCCATCAGAATACATCCTCATACAGTATTGTTGTTGAAGTGTACAGTGATCTTCTGGTTCTGCTCATTTCACTCAGCATCAGTTGATTTAAGTCTCTCCAAGCCTCTCTGTATTCCTCCTGCTGGTCATTTCTTACAGAGCAATAATATTCCATAACCTTCATATACCACAATTTACCCAACCATTCTCCAATTGATGGACATCCATTCATCTTCCAGTTTCTAGCTACAACAAAAAGAGCTGCCACAAATATTTTGGCACATACAGGTCTCTTTCCGCTCTTTAGTATTTCTTTGGGATATAAGCCCAGTAGTAGTATGGCTGGGTCAAAGGGTATGCACAGTTTGATAACTTTTGGGGCATAGTTCCAGATTGCTCTCCAGAATGGCTGGATTCTTTCACAACTCCACCAACAATGCATCAGTGTCCCAGTTTTCCCACATCCCCTCCAACATTCATCATCATTTGTTGCTGTCATCTTAGCCAATCTGACAGGTGTGTAGTGGTATCTCAGAGTTGTCTTAATTTGCATTTCTCTGATCAGTAGTGATTTGGAACACTTTCATATGAGTGGAAATAGTTTCAATTTCATCATCTGAGAATTGTCTGTTCATATCCCTCGACCATTTATCAATTGGAGAATGGTTTGATTTCTTATAAATTAGGGTCAGTTCTCTATATATTCTGGGAATGAGACCTTTGTCAGAACCTTTAACTTTAAAAATATTTTCCCAATTTGTTACTTCCCTTCTAATCTTGTTTGCATTAGTATTGTTTGTACAGAAACTTTTTACAAACTTCCCTATTTCTATCAAAAGCATCATCATCCTTCTAGTCTTCCAGGTTATCACTGACTTTATTTGAAATTTGTAACTCTTGTTTCCTGCACATATCCAATCAGTTGCCAAATCTTGCCCTCTATACTTCTACATCTATCATAGCTGCCATACTGTTATCTTAGTTCAGGCCTTCATCATATCTCACCTAGATTTAGTGGAGCTGTTGTTGTTAAACCATGTCCAACTCTTTGCGACCCCACTTGGATTTTTTTTTATAAAGATACTGTAATGATTTCTTATTTCCTTCTCTAGATCATTTTACAGATGAGGAAATTGAGGCAGATAGGAGTAAGTAAGTAAGTAAGCTCAGGGTCACACAGCTAATGTCTGAGATTGAATGTGAACTCAGGTCTTCCTTTTTGAATCTCTTTTGGTATTCATGTCTAGTAGTGGTAGTGTTAGGTCAAAGGATATGCATGAATTTATAGTCCTTTGGGCACAGATCATATCTTTTGATCATTTATCAATTGGGGCATAGCTCTTATTTTTTATAATTTTGACTCAGTTCCCTCTATGTTTGAGAAATGAAGTCTTATCAGAGGAATTTGCTTCGAAATTCTTTTTACACTTACTATTGCTAATTGTATTTCCCCCCATTTATTCTTTCTCTCCTTTCACCCTGTCCCTCCTCTTAAGTGTTTTGGTACTGACCACTCTCTCTCCTGTTATGCCCTCTCTCTTTTTTTTTTTTATCACTTTCCCCCTCCTTCCCATATCCCATTCTCCTCTTATTTTCCTGCAAGATAAGATAGATTTCTGTACCCATACTGAATTTGTATATTATTTCCTCTTTGAGCCAATTTTGATAAAAGTAAAATTCACTCACTTATCTCTCCTCTCCTTCTTCCTCTCCATTGTGAAAGGTTTTTTTTTGTCTCTTTTTTATGGCAGATAATTTCCATCATTCCACTTCTCCCTTTCCCTTTCTCCCAGTATATTACTGTCTTACTTCATAATTTCATCATTTTTTTAAAAAAAAGATCAAATTTCTTCATATTCAACTCACACTGATGCTCTCTGTCTATATATACTCCTTCTAACTGCTGTAATAATGAAAAAGTTCTAATGAGTTACAAGTATCATCCTTCCTTGTAGAAATGTAAACTGATAAACCTTGTTAAGTCTCTGATGATATCACTTTCCTGACTACCTCCTTATGCTTTCTCCAGAAAAATAAAATTTTCCATTTACCTCTGGTCTTTTCATCGTGAATGCTTGAAAATCCTCTGTTTCATTGAATGACCACCTTTTTCTCTGAAGGATTATACTCAGTTTTGCTAGGTAGATGATTCTTGGTCCAATAAAGATCCTATCTTTATTGCTCTCTGGAGTATCATACTCCAAGCCCTCTGGTCCTTTAATGTAGAAGCTGCTAAATCTTGTATTATCTTAACTGTATCTCTACTATATTTGAATTGTTTCTTTTTGGATACTTACAATATTTTCTCCTTGACCTGGGAGTTCCGAAATTTGGCTATAATATTTCTGAGCATTTTTCATTTAGGGATCTCTTTTAGGAGGTTATTGGTGGATTCTTTCAATTTCTATTTTACTCTGTGGTTCTAGAATATCAAGACAGTTTTCCTTGACAGTTTCTTAGAAGATGATGTCCAGGCTCTTTTTTTGATCATGACTTTCAGATAGACCAATAGTTTTAAAATTATCTCTTCTGAATCTGTTTTCTAGGTAGTTATTTTTCAAATGAGATATTTCATTTTATTTCTATTTTTATTTTTTTCGTCTTGCTTTCTTTTGTCTTAAGTTCTCATAAAGTCATTAGCTTCCATTTGCTCAATTCTATTTTATAAGGAATTATTTTGCCTTTTAAGGCATTCTTTTCCTTATTAGCTTTTTTAATTTCCTTTTGCATTACTCTGGATTTTTTTCCTAATTTTTCCTCTCTTTCTCTTATTTGATTTTCAAAATCACTTTTTAGCTCTTCCATGACCTGAACCCAATTCTTATATTCCTTGGAGACTTTGGTATAGTTGCTTTGACTTAGTTATCTTCTGAGAGTGTGTTTTGATCCTCCTGGTCACCATAATAACTTTCTATAGTCACAAACTTTTTTTGTTTTCTGTTCATTTTCCTAGCCTGTTACTCTGCTTTAACTTTTTTTTTTTTAAGATAAGGCTCTATTTCCAGAGTGGAGGGTGCACTATCCCACACTTCAGGGGTTCTGTGCAGCTGTTTTCAGAGATCCTTCTATGGACCTGACCACAAGTCCTCTTTTCTGCCCTGGAGTAAGTGTCCTCCGCCTCACAGTAGCTGTAAGATCTAGTGAGCTGGGACTGGACTGCACTGACCAGAGCCGTGTTGACTGGGGCTGCACTGGTGCAGCCTATGCTGGAACTACACACTGGACTCCCATATTGGTGCCACAGACCCTCCCTGTGACCTTCCATGTCCTCCCTGGTGTCCCCAGAAGCCTCCATCACTGCTGCTGATACTGGGGTCCAGGCTGGAGATGGGGCTTTGGTAGCATGGCCTGTGCTGGATTTGTGTGCTGGGCTCCTACCCTAGTTCCACAAACTTTTTCTGATTGCCTTCTAGGTCCTCTTTGGTGTCTCTGGGCTTAGAGGCTTGGAAGCCACTAGTTCTGCTACTGAGTTATAGATCAGGGTGGGGCTGGAGCCAGGACCAGAGCTTTGGCTGGGACTGGGTTTGGGACTGGACTGGCATAGCTGCTCCAGGACTGCATGCTAGACTCCCATCCTATTGTCACAGACTTTTGCAGCTGATCTTCTAAGTTGTCTTCAGTTGGAAAATGTTCAACTCATTTTTGGGAGTGTTCAGATGCTCTAAAATTGGTTTGGAGTCATTATTTAAAGGAATCTGGAGCAGTCTGGGGGAGATATTGGGGAAGTTCCTGCCTTTATTCTGCCATCTTGGTTCTGCCTCCTTGAATTCAGATCTTCTTGGGCCTGGCATTCTATCACCGTGCCATCTAACTGCCCATTATTGCAACTGCCTACTAATTATTCTCCCTGCTCAAGTTTCTGCCCATTTCAGTCTATTCTACATATTGCAGATGACCTAACAAATAAGCACAGACCTAACAATATTATTCCCTTAAACATTCACCTTCTCTGATTCCATATTATTTCTAGTGAGAAAAATATCAACTACTCTGTAGCCTCTCATACTCTGAAGTGTAGTTCACCTGGTCTTTTCTCTGTTATTTCCCATAGGACACTACACTACAAAGTAAAGGTATAGACCTTCACTCTGGCTGCCCCTTATGCCTAAAGGTATTCCCTTCATATCTCTTTTTTCATAGTATCCCTCTCCTTCCTTAACTTAACTTAATTTAGCTTCCAGGTTTTACATGAAACCTTTTTTTTTATATCCCCCCCCCCCCCAATTACTAATGCTTTCCCTCACGGAGTACTAGATAGATAGATTGGTTATTGAGATACACAAATATATTTGTATTTACTCACTTTAGATCCATTCTATCTATGTTTTGTATAAAAATTTATATTTATCTCCATTAGAAATGTGAGTTACTTTTGAGTAGAAATTATTTCATTCTTTGTTTCCTCAGAGCCTAATACAATGCCTCAGCACATAATAGATGTTAATTCTTGATTGACTGATATTCTTTCCTCCTTGATGCTGTTATTTTTGTTTTCTCTAATTACTCATCTGTGACTCACTGGATAAATCCTAGGGAATTAACTCCTTTACCTCTCTTACTCATCCTCTCCGCACTCAAATTTGACTCCCATTTGAGTTCCACTTATATCTCTTTGTTCAGATCTTCGGTCTTCTCCCCTAGATTTTTATGGCAACCTCCAAACTGGTATTCCTGCTTTTCTTCTATTTTTCTCCAATTCAGCCTTCACTCTTCTTTCTAAGTGATATTCCTATTTTATCATTCTGCTTATGTTACTCTCCTACTTAGAAGAATTCAATTCTTCCTTATTTCTGGCAAAATAAAGTATAAGATCTTTAGCCTGGCATTTAATGCTTTATATGTTCCCAAATGCCCTCATGAGTGTTATCTCATGCTAGCCAAACTACATTGTTTCCTCTCTTAGTCATCTCTTACCCTCTCTTATTTTCTATACTTTTTTTTTGTTCTTTCCCTTGTAGTAGGGAGAGACTTTATCTCTCTGTTGATATCTTTATTTTCCTTCACTGTCCATTTCAGGTGTGACCTCTTCTACTTAGTATTTAAAGCTCTAACAACCTGTCCCCATCCTATCAGAATCATTCCTCTCCTTCCCATGCACTTGGGAAGTGGCCACATCCCTCTTACTTTTCTCTTTACTTTGCCTATCACTCACTCACTTATATCACAGCTATTTGTGTATGTTCTCTCCCTCTCTACTCCCCTCCAATTACGTGGGAGATGCTGGAGAATGATAAGTGTCAGGGGTAGTTATGTCTGAACCCTAAGTCCCACAAAAGTCAAGGTTGCCTCAATATCTTAGGTGCAGTAGGTATTTAATAAATTTTTATTTAATTGAAGCTTGGTGTGCAGGATGAATAGGCTTGAGGCAGGCTTTGGTGCCATTGGTTCCTCCTCTGTACTCCATATATTCCTAAGTCTCCCCCTCCACATCCTTCTGGCAAGGATAAAGGCAGAATTGACTGCAGAAATGCCACAAAGGCTTCTCTTTCTCTCCCTCCTCTCTTCCTCCCACATACAAACATTCTGCCAATTTGAATTATGATAGTTCTGTCTCCTCGGATATGAAGAACAAACCATTCGCTAAAAACCATATCTCCACAAACCTCCTCTGACACTTAATTCTTACATCACTCTGGGCAGATCACTTTTACCTCTTTCTGTATTAGTTTCCACACTTATAAGATATAAATAATAAGAGTACCCACTTCCAAATGTTGTTGGAAGGATCAAATTTACAAATAACATTTGTAAAGTACTTAGCAAAGTGCCTGGCATTTATTAGATGCTACATAAATGCATATTTATTTCTCCACACTGTACACAAAGTGTGTACTTCCTATCCTGCCTTCCTATCCCAGCACATATGATATAGAAACATTTAAATGATCAGGTTTCTGAGGGTAGCACTGGTTGAGGGTGGTTAATTTGACTTTGCAGATTTTAGACTGAAAATATGAAAAAATATGATTTCATATAATTATTACATGATCTTAAATAATTTTAAAAAGCCATGATTTCATGGATGTTGGCACTTTATCCATGGTGCAGACTGTGCAGTCCCTACAACCTCTTTTTACCCCAGCTACAGTTCTAAGAAGGTAATATTATAAATTGCTGTTCCTCCCCCCCAAAAAAATTATCTGCTGGCCAACATTGAAGGGGTGAACTTCCCCTGGTGAACCTTGGCTTGGCCTGAGTGTGCAGACGTGCAGTTCTTTGCTATGCCTCAAAGCCTTGCTACCTCACCCTCTGTGGCCAGCCTTAAGCTGTAATCAGCCTCTCTGGACTTAGCCAGACTTGTTCTCATATGATAAACAAATAATATTACTTTGTCAGGCCTATTCTCAACCTCTAGGATCTTCCTGGCAGCCTTCAACCTCTCCAGATCACCTCTTTACCTCAATGAGGCTCTAGGGATAAATCATGATGATTACCTGACTTTTAATGAGGGTTCCATCTTGAATATCTTTTAGTACCTTTGTCTCAAAGAACTCAAAGCAGTTTTCCAGTTTTCATTTCATTTACTGACATAGTTATCTTATGAGTCAGTTAATAGATGGGGAAAGTAAGTGACAAATAAGTTTCTTGATTTGCTTAGCACTATAAGGCAAGTTACATGGTAAAATCTGGGTCTTCTAATTTGTAGCCCATAACTCTTACCCAAACATAACTTTTTATCAAATTTGCTCTTGAGTAGCTGACAGATGATAGGTTTTGGTCTTTTCTAGATCAAGGCAGAGTAATTACTGCTGAATACTCAGTGATTAAAAATAAAAATCATACATGGGAGGAAAGTATAAATAATAGTATGAAAATCTGTCCCAGAATTCTTCCTCATTTGCTTCATGCATTAATGCTAAATACTTATAGTCTTCTAATTTGTGTGACCTGAAAGGAAACTCATAGTTAATCTAATCCAACCTTTTCATTTTTCAGAATGGGAAATAGTGAGCTACACTAGAGCACATAGCTAAAAAGTCACAGATATAGAATCTGAACCCAAATTTTTGAACGCAAAATCCCCTTTCTCACTATTAATCCAGAAATTTTTATACATATTTTCCATTATATACATGAAAACATATGTATGTATTATGTGTTATATGTATATATATTACATACATGTCATTATATATTATATCTATGCACATACATAAGTTTGTGTGTATATGTATGTATGTGTCAAAATTATAAAGTGAGATAGAAGGGACCTTAGAGTTCATCAAGTCCACATGGTCCCATTTTCTCAGAAAAAGCTGAGAGGGCGGGTGAATTGCAGGAGGTCACGTAAGTAGGAAGAAGCAGAGCCAGACCAGGACCAAGGCTTCCTAATTCCTAGGCCAGTACTGATTTCCTTCTTTCTCTCCCCTTTGTACACTAAGGTTGCAGGTAGGCCTTTGTACAAGGATAGCTTTGCAAGTAGGGCTGACCACTTCTCACAACCACTGGCGCCAGGACAACTGTGGTACTACCATGAGACTCCGGAAAAAAAGCTCCTCTGACCACAAATGCTTACGTGCTTTTGCCACGAAATACCTATGTGGTATTTAGTACAGAAAAATTCCAAGGAAGACTGTAATTTGCTGTTTCATTAAACTTTCCCTCAGTCATGTCTGAAATGTTCATGCATCTCTCATAAGGAGATATTTCAACAGAAAGTTACTCACTGGAGTGAGTGTGACGTGGCACACAGTGCCTACCATCATGTAATTTTGCACTAACAGAGTGATAGCTGTTTCTAGGAAAAGAAAGCTATACTGTGTACCCCCTTCTCTCAGTTTTTGGCACTGATGTATGATTTGGTTTTCAGGAACATTTCCATAGTAATCTGCTCTCCTTTATTCTATCAGTGGTAGGACTAGAGTTTTTTGCATAACGTAAGAGTTACAACAGATACCTAAGAGATTCACCATCACAGAAGACCAGAAGGCAACATTGTGTGGTGGAAAGAATGCTGAATTTGGAATAAGAGCTCTTAAGTTGGATCTTGGCTCTGGGCAAACTATTTAATCATTTTGGGACTCAGTTTCTTCATCTGTTAAATGAGAGCATTAACCTAGAGGGTCTCTAAGGTCCCCTCCTAAGGGAGAAGTTCCTATAGTAGAGAGTCCACTTCAGAGACAGGAAGATGGAAATTCAAGTCTAGTCTGTGACATATCCTAGCTTTTTGACCCTGGAAAATACTCCCAGGAAATTCTGTAAATCTATAAATTATAGAGAAAATGCAGATCTGCATTAGTAAAAGGAAGTTCCTCATAGGAAGCTCTATATACTATTGTAATTACTGATCCAGTTTTAATAAAAATGCCCAGCTCTAAGTCCTATTAACCTTCTATACAGTGAAGGTACAGCCTCCATCTTCAGACACCCCCGAAAGGATCAGAGCACAAGATTGTAGTAGTTCTTTTGGACTTCCGCCCTGGCACGTGACTGATCAGGCTGGTCTGGAGTTTCCCAGATGGCTGGGTGTAGATCAGAGAACTAAAATCCCCCAAGAGCCCTGTCTACTCTGTTTGATGTGGTTCAACTTCCTTCAAGCCTTGTGACAGACAAGTTTGTGTTTTTTCTCTCTTTCAAAGAGTGCTTTTCCCTTCCATTCTGGAAAGCAGTGTCCTTTGACAATTTTTTTTTTCCAGTGGTCCAGAAAGTCACAACAGATAATTTTTACTGATTTTGGAATAACAGGAAAATGGGTTCTAGTTGGCACTTGGTGTGGGTCTGGTATTCTCTATTCGGCTCACTTCCCCCTCCAGATTGCATGTAATTTGAAATTCCATCAGTCACTTGATGAAGATAAGTCATAGCCTTGGAGCTTCTCTCTGAAAAGCTTCATTCCAACGTGTTTACAAGAGGAAAAACATTAGATGTTCTGGGACTATCTTGTGTGGTCCAGGGCTCTTTAGCACCATGTCCTAGAAACGTCCCCAGTGGGATTTTACCAGGATTTACTTGTTAAACTAAGCAATCCCCTGCAGTTCTAAGTTCTATTCATGTCATGACTTCTATTGTTGCCTTTATCTATATTCTCTGAGTTTCTTGTATTTCCTTATGAATCTATCCACTGATTTTGAATGAACACTAGAGCATAATATTATGAATAAGCAAAATCCAGTTACAGGCATATCCCCACCATATCACCATATCACTGGGTCTGTGAAAGGAATGGTGGAAAGAATGCTGGAGTCAAAGCCAGGCCACCAGGACACATATCCCAGGCCTGCTTATGGCTTCAGGCAAGCCATTTTCTTCTCTGGGACTCAGTTTCCACATCTATATAATAAGGAGGTTGGAATCAATCTCTGAACAGATGCCTTCTAGCTCTAGGTATCTGTGAGAACAATTTTGTGAATAAACATATGATATTTTAAGGAGAGTAGTCAGGGACATGGAAACAGTGTTGATTATCAGAAAATATAGAGGTAGTAACAGACTAGAGAATCTGACACCTCATAGTTTTAAATGCAAGCTCTTAACTGTCCCAAATGCATTGGGGTGATAGATAGGTTGAGTGATGTTCTAGATAGCAGGGTGTGGTCCTACTTAATCAGGCTTGGATATAATGATTTCCTCTCAATACAGTATTGATTGGGACAATTTATAGTAAGGTATGGCTGCAAAATGGTCATCTCATTAGTTTAAGAATATTTTTGAAATCTAGTCTATAGCCCAATGAAAACATGAACTCCCTTGAAGTTTATTTGAACAGGCCTTACCCATCTCAAAGCATATTGACACCTGCTCTGTTACTTACAGTCTTTCTAGTTGAAAAAAGAGGAAAAATTGAAAATTTTTACAGTTAAATGTTCTGATAAAAGCCTCACTTCCAAAATATATAGAGAATTGATTCTAATATATAAGAAATCAAGCCATTCTCCAATAGATAAATGGTCAAAGGATATGAACAGACAATTCTCAGAAGAAGAAATTGAAACTATTTCTAGTCATATGAAAAGATGCTCCAAATCATTATTAATCAGAGAAATGCAAATTAAAATAACTCTGAGATACCACTACACACCTGTCAGTTTGGCTAAGATGACAGGAATAAATAATGATGAATGTTGGAGGGGATGTGGGAAAACTGGGACACTGATGCATTGTTGGTGGAGTTGTGAAAGAATCCAACCATTCTGGAGAGCAATTTGGAACAATGCTCAAAAAGTTATCAGACTGTGCATACCCTTTGATCCAGCAGTGTTACTACTGGACTTATATCCCAAAGAAATTTTAAAGAAGGGAAAGGGACCTGTATGTGCAAGAATGTTTGTGGAAGCCCTCTTTGTAGTGGCCAGAAACTGGAAACTACGTGGATGCCCATCAATTGGAGAATGGCTGAATAAATTGTGATATATGAATATTATAGAATATTATTGTTCTGTAAGAAATGACCAACAGGATGATTTCAGAAAGGCCTGGAGAGACTTACATGAACTGATGCTAAGTGAAATGAGCAGAACCAGTAGATCATTATATACTTCAACAACAATACTATATGATGATCAATTCTGATAGATGTGGCTCTTTCCAACAATGAGATGAACCAAATCAGTTTCCATAGAGCAGTAATGAATTGAACCAGCTGTACCCAGTGAAAGAACTCTGGGAGATGAGCATGAACCACTACATAGAATTTCCAATCCCTCTGTTTTTGTTCGCCTGTATCTTTGATTTCCTTCACAGGCTAATTGTACCCTATTTCAAAGTCCGATTCTTTTTGTATAGCAAAATAACTGTATGACATGTATACATATATTGTATTTAATTTATACTTAACATATTTTACATGTAATAGTCAATCTGCCATCTGGGGAAGGGGGTTGGGGGAAGGAGGGGAAAAACTGGAACAAAAGGTTTTGCAATTATCAATGCTGAAAAATTACCCATGCATATATCTTGTAAATGAAAAGCTATAATAAAAAATAGTGATTTAGAGCGTTAAATTATTAGAGATACCTTTGATTTCTTTCTCTGAAAATTGTTTATATCCTTTGACTATTTATCAACTTGGAAATGACTTGAATTTTTTATAAAGTTGATGCAGTTCTCTACATATTTGAGAAATAAAACCTTTATCAGAGATAATTATTGCAAAAGTTTTTGTTTTCTGCTTTCCTTTTAATTTTGATTGCATTGGGTTTTTTGTGCAAAAGCTTTTAAATTTTATATAATCAAAATTACCTTTTTTGCATTTTGTAATGTTCTTTATATTTTCTTTGGTCCTGAATTCTTCCCTTATCCATAGTTCTGACAGATAAACTATTCCATGCTCTCCTAAAGTGCTTATAGTAACACTCTTTATATGTAAATCATTTACCCATTTTGACTTTATCTTGGTAAACTATATGAGATGTTGTCTACACTTAGTTTCTTCTTCAGTTTTTTCAGCAGTTTTTGTCAAACAATGAGTTTTTGTTCAAAAAGCTTGGGTCTTTGGGTTTATTATATATTAGATTACTATAGTCATTTACTAAACTTGTACTAGACCCTCTTCACATATTTTTCATTGATTCCCTTGATATCCTTGCCTTTTTGTTCTTCCAGATGAATCAATTACATTTTAATCTGGTTCTAACTCTTCTGGAAGTTGTATAGGTTGCTTACTATGAGTTCAATACCCCTAGCCCAGAGCACTGAAAATTACTTGCCTGGGATTAAACAGCCAATATGTATCAGAAGCAAAAGTTTCCTGGAAAGACTCACAGAACAAATGTTGAATGAAATGAACAGAGTATATAGTATATATTGTATATAATATATCGTAACAGCAACATTATATGATGATCAGCTGCCATTGACTTGCAATGGCAGTCATTGCTCATTTCAGCAATATAATGATTCAAGACAATTCTGAAGGATTTATGACAGAAAATACATCCAGAGAAAAGAATTATGAAGTCTTAATGCAGAACAAAGCATACTATTTTCTGCTTAATTTTTAAAAATTTTTGTGGTTTTTCCCTTTTGTTCTGCTTCTTCTTTCACAACATGATTGCTCATGTATATGCTTGCTGTTTTGGGGAGGGAATATGTGTTGAGGGAAGAAGAATAAATTTGGAACTCAAAATCTTACAAAAAATGAATGTTGAATACATGTTTACATACTATTTACCAAAAAATATTTTTAAACTATTTCAGCAAAAATAATCCTGGAAAATGATTATTTATAATTTGGAAAAATGAATACAAGGGATAATATTATAAAAAATATATATATAATTAAAAAAAAAAAAGAAAATGATTATTTTTACTGCTTTCATTCTGGCAGCTTTTGTTAGGTCCTGGTCGATGGGGGTAATCATAGAAGTGTATTGGATCAGGGTGAAGGTATACAGATTAAGTCAGGTGCTCAGTGAAAGTAAGCAGTCAATCACAATATTAATAACAAGTATGTTATAAACATTTTATTCTCCCAATACTAGGAAATAGGGGATATTATTATCCTTAAGATAATTATTATTCTTCTTATTTTACAGATGAGGAAACAAAGAGAGACTTACCTACAGACACATTGCTAATAAGTGTCTGAGATCTTTTATGAACTCAAGTCTTCTGACTCTTGGTCAGAAGCAATATCTGTTGAACCAAGATTGGGAAAGGGGAAAAGATTCAGAAAGCAAAACTTCACACCTGGAAAGATTAAAACAGGAGTATCCAAGCAGGTAGACAGGATCAGTCATTTACAACTAGGAATTGTAAACCAGAGTCCCAAATGGCAGAACCAGGGGAAGAGGTATGGAAACCTGGTAGTGTGTTCTTTTGATGGGATCTTAATAATTTCATTATTAAATGAAGGATTTTGTATTTTGTCTTCATTTTATATCCTTGATATGATATTATTTGGAGGAGGCTTCAGTAATGTTGGTTGAGAATTGGTTGCTATAAATATGGAAAATTCCTTGATTTGGTATCATTTAAATGCAGATGGGATCATTAGTTATTGCAAGGTTGAAGCAGGATTTCATAACTGACTGTGTCTGGTAGCATTTTGCTAGAAACTCATTGCCCTGCCTCCACAAACAACCCTGATTACATAGCAGAGACCCCTGAGGATTCAGAGTATCGGAAGTTCATCAACAGTCATAGTGGAAAACCAGGAATATTCTAGCAAGCATTTTATTCTTGTGCTTTTGTGGCCTTTGTGGTAAGAGAGGGAGGTTGTGGAATTGAACTCCTGCTGTTACAATTTTTTAAATGTCTTTACCCCCCCACACACACACATATGTTTTAAGAGCTTATGCTCATACTAAGTCATAATGGAGAAAACCTGACATTTTCACCACTGACAATTAGTCGAATGAGAAAAAATTTCATAAAGCACTGCTGTAGTTTAATGGCATTTTAATTCTGTACTTCAATTTTTTCACTTGCTTTAAGGAAAATAAGTTATAGCTTTCCTTCTTTTTTTTTTTTTTTTTTTTTTTTGCTTTTTATCATTGGGATTCACTAGGACTTCACCAAGGGAAATAAGATACTGAGGAAACATTTTAGGCAGAAGAAAGAAAAAGGGGCTTGGTTGAGATGGTTGAGAAATGGTTGAGAAATGGTTGAGAAATGGTTGAGAATGGTTGAGAAAATCTATGTGATGAGCATAGGATAGTCTGAGTTTTCTGCAGATTCAATAAAAATGAACAGGGTGAAAAAAAATTTTTTTAAATTTTAAAAAATGAACAGGGAATATTGTCAATGAAGTCTTAGGCTGCATTGAATGAAGCATAGTACCCAGAAGGAGGGAGATGAAGTCCAGCCTATTCTGCCCAGAGCAGACCACACCCTAGAACAATATTCAGTTCAAAGCACTACATTGTAAGAAAGATGTTGAAAGGGCCAAATCTTGTCCAAAGAAGAGTAGGATGATAAGGTGTCAGAGTACTATACTATGTAAGGAAAAAGCACTATTGAGCCTCCCAAGGATGACATGATAGGTTTCTTCAAATATTTGTCATGTAAAAAAGAATTAGAATTGTTTTTGGTCTTACAGATCAGGACTAGTGGAGGCAGTTATAAACAGATTTAAGCCTGGGATTAAAAAAGAAAAACTTCTCATTTTTAATGCTCTTTCAAGTGAGAGATTATGTGCCATGATGGAAAGAAGATTGGTCTTTGAATTAGGAGACTTGGATTAAAGTCCACCCCTGGCACCTCACTTATTCATTCATGTGATCCTAAGCAAGTCACTTAAGTACTCTGAGTCTCTGTAAAATGGAAATGATACAACTTATGACTGAATCATATCTTTATAAAACTAGAAGGTACCTTAAAGATCATTTGGTCCAACACCCTCATTTCAGAGATGAGGAAACTGAGACCTGTAGAGATTATCTGACCTAAGCAAGATGATTCAGATGGTAAGTAGCAAAGCCAAAGTTTGAACCTAGATTTTTATGATTCCAAATCTCCCTCTTAAGAAAAAAGGCTGTTGTGGGGAAAGTGTTTTGTAAATCTTAAATTGATAGTCATTATTCTGTTGTGCTCAGTTTTTTCCCTTGACAAATAAACATTTCTCTCTATTCCCATTTTCTCTCCTTCCCCCTTTCCCTTGGAAATAGAAAAGATAAAATGAAAGTTTTGTAAAAAATAGAAATAGTCAAACCAACACATGCCTATGTTTGTCATGTCCAAAAACATAGTCACATTCTTCAACTTGAGTGTATCATCAGGAAAAGGATAGTATACATTATCATTAGTGCCCTAGGATTGTCATTAGGCATTGCATCAAGCAGAGGTCTTAAATCACCCAAAACTGCTGCTTTATAATATTGTCTTGGTATAATTTGTTTTCTGAACTATTCTTTCACCCTACAAATTTGTTTACTATCTAGGATCTTCTCCCCCTGCAATATTCCTCTACTATGGTGGCTTTTTCTCCCACCAATGAGATCTTTTCTGCGCCTCCATTTCTGGAATGACAGGCCCTCCCTGTGCTTTTGATTCTATAGACTTTGCCACACTGGCCTTTACATGGGAATCCCTTTTTCTCAAGTACCTCCAAATGCTATTTTTGAGCTTCTTTTTATGTGTTGTCTCCCCCCCCATTAGAATGTATGGCTCTTGCAGTAAGAGACTATCATTTTTGTTTATATTCCTATCCCCAGTGCTTAGCATTATAGTAAGTGGTTAATAAATGCTTGTTGCTTTGCCTCCTGATCCTGCTCATTTTGTGTGAATACAAGTCTTTCCATGTTTCCCTGAAACCATTCCTTTTGTCATTCCTTACAGCACATTTGTATTCCATTATATTCATATAATCATTTGTCCAGCCATTCCCAAATAAATGGGCACTGAATTGGATTTTAGTTCTTTACCATCCCAAAAAGCTACTATAAATATATATATGTGGGTTCTTTTCATCTTTCTTTGTTACCTTCATGGTGTAGACTAGTAAGGATATTCCTGGGTCCAAGGATATTCACAGCTTAGTAACTTTTTAAACAGTATTTCAAATACTGTTTTCTAGAATAGCTGGACTAATTCACAACAATACCACAGCTCTAATGTGTCTATTTTCCCACAGCCCATTTAATATTTGATTTCTCGATAAATGGTCAAAGGATATGAACAGACAATTTTCAGATGATGAAATTGAAATTATATCCACTCATATGAAAGAGTGTTCTAAATCTCTACTGATCAGAGAAATGAAAATTAAGACAACTCTGAGATACCACTACATACCTGTCAGATTGGCTAAGATGACAGGAACAAATAATGATGAATGTTGGAGGGGATGTGGAAAAACTGGGACACTGATGCATTGTTGGTGGAGTTGTGAAAGAATCCAACCATTCTGGAGAGCAATATGAAATTATACCCAAAAAGTTATCAAACTGTGCATACCCTTTGAACCAGCAGGGTTTATACTGGGCTTATACCCCAAGGAAATACTAAAGAAGGGAAAAGGACCTGTATGTGCCAAAATGTTTGTGGCAGCCCTTTTTGTAGTGGCTAGAAACTGGAAGATGAACAGATGTCCATCAATTGGAGAATGGTTGGGTAAATTATGGTATATGAAGGTTAGGGAATATTATTGCTCTAAGAAATGACCAGCAGGATGAATACAGAGAGGCTTGGAGAGACTTACATCAACTGATGCTGAGTGAAACGAGCAGAACTAGGAGATCATTATACACTTCAACAATAGTACTGTATGAGTATGTATTCTGATGGAAGTGGATATCTTCAACATAGAGAAGAGCTAATCAATTCTAATTGATCAATGATGGACAGAATCAGCTATACCCAGAAAAGGAACACTGGGAAATGAGTATAAACTATTAGCATTTTTTGTTTTTCTCCCGATTATTTTTACCTTCTGAAAACAATGCTTCCTTTGCAACAACAACAACAACAAAATTCGGTTCTGCACATATATATTGTACCTAGGATATACTATAAGATATTTTATATGTATGGGAATGCCTGCCATCTAGGGGAGGGGGTGGAGGGAAGGAGGGGAAAAACTCAGAACAGAAGGAAGTACAAGGGATAATGTTGTAAAAAAAAAAAAAAAAAAAAAAAAAAAAAAAAATTACCTATGCATATGTACTGTCAAAAAAAAAATGTTATAATTATAAAATTAATTTAAAAATTTTTATTTTATTTTATTTCTTTTGGTCAACTGTGTCTATATTGAGAAGAAGGCAGAACATTATACCTGTTTAAATTCACATTTTTCTAATTGTTAGTGACTTGAATATTTTATATGATAGTTGATGGCTTAGTTTTCTTGCTAGAATGAGCTAGAAAACTGGCTTTTCAAATCTTTTGATCACTTTTCAATTATAGGATAACTTCCTCTTCCCAAGTAGTCATTTCCTATACATCTTAGAAATTAGACGTTTACAAAGCCTTTGTAAAATCTTTTTAAAGATTTTTCCCAATTAATTTTCCCATATACTTTTTATTTTCTTCTCTTATTGTCTCATATCATGTTTTGTTGTGAACTTTCCCCATTATTATAAATCCAAAAAGTAATTTTTTTCCTTGCTCCTCTAATTTGTTTATGATAGAACTTTTAATTTCCAAATCATTCTGATGTGGGTTAAGATTCCTTTCTGATTCCCAACCCCCATGAATTCCAATGGGACATACCCAGGCTCTCCCAGCCCCCATCAGATCTGAACTAACTTAGGCTGTCTCAGCCCCCATTCTAATGATCTGCTCAGGTTTCCCAAACTCCACCCAAGCACAAACAGTTCCTTATCTAAAAACCCATTGAATTCTATTCAAATTCTAACCCTAGCTGAAATCCAGCCAGGAGCCAACCTGGGACTCCACCCACGAGCCCCTTCAAGATTACCAAAAGCCCCCATTATAAAAGAGGGAAACTGGAGTCCACTCTTTGCACTTTTTGCTCATTTCACTCAGCATCAGTTCATGTGAATCTCTCTAGGCCTTTCTGAAATCATCCTGCTGGTCATTTCTTACAGAACAATAATATTCCATAATATTCATATACCACAATTTATTCAGCCATTCTCCAATTGATGGGCATCCACTCAGTTTCCAGCTTCTGGCCACTACAAAGAGAGCTTCCACAAACATTCTTGCACATACAGGTCCCTTTCCCTTCTTTAAGATCTCTTTGGGATATAAGCTGGATCAAAGGTTATGCACAGTCTGAGAACTTTTTGAGCATTGTTCCAAATCGCTCTCCAGAATGGCTGGATGTATTCACAATTCCACCAACAATATATCAGTGTCCCAGTTTCCCCATATCCCCTCCAACATTCCTCATTATCTTTCCCTCTTATTCTAGCCAAACTGACAGGTGTGTAGTGGTATCTCAGAGTTGTCTTAATTTGCATTTCTCTGATTAATAATGACTTGGAGCATCTTTTCAAATGGCTAGAAATAGTTTCAATTTCTTTGTCTGAGAATTGTCTGTTCATACCCTTTGACTATTAGAGAATGGCTTGATTTCTTATAAAGTCAATTCTAATTGGAAATGAGGCCTTTATCAGAACTTCTGACTGTAAAAATGTTTTCCCTGTTTATTGCTTCCCTTCTAATCTTGTCTGCATTCGTTTTGTTTGTACAAAAACTTTTCAATTTGATATAATCAAAATTTTCTATTTTGTGATCACTAATGCTCTCTAGTTCTTCTTTGGTCATAAATTCCTTCTTCTTCCATAGGTCTGAGAGGTAAACTATCCTGTGTTCTTCTAATTTATTTATAATCTCATTCTTTATGCCTAGGTCATGAACTCATTTTGACCTTATCTTGATGTACGGTTTTAAGTGTGGATCAATGCCTAGTTTTTGCTATAATAATTTCTAATTTTCCCAGCAGTTTTTGTCAAACAGTGAATTCTTATCCCAAAAGCTGGGGTCTTTGGGTTTGTCAAATGCTAGATTATTAAAGTTATTGACTGTTTTGTCATTTGAACCTAACCCATTTCCTGGATCAATTAGTCTATTTCTTAGCCAATACCAATGGTTTTGGTAACCGCTACTTTATAATATAATTTTAGATCTGATACAGCTAGGCCACCTTCATTTGATTTTTTTTTTCATTACTTCTTCTGAAATTCATGACCTTTTGTTTTTCCATATGAACTTTGTTGCTATTTTTTCTAGGTCATTAAAATAGTTTTTTGGGAGTCTGATTGATATAGCATTAAATAAATAGATTAGTTTAGGTAGTATTGTCATCTTTATTATATTTGTTATATATATATATATATATATATATACTGTTGGATTTTGTTAGTGCTATGTAAGAATGCTGATGACTTATGTGGGCTTATTTTGTATCTTGCAACTTTGCTATAGATGTGGATTATTTCTAATAGCTTTTTAGTAGAATCTCTGGGGTTCTCTAAGTATGCCATCATATCATCAGCATAGAGTCATAATTTGGTTTCCTCATTACCTACTCTAATTCCTTTAATCTCTTTCTCAACTCTTATTGCCAAAGCTAGCATTTCTAATACAATATTGGATAGTAATTGTGATAGTGGGCAACCTTGTTTCACTCCTGATCTTATTGGGAATGGTTCCCGTTTATCTCCATTTACATATGATGCTTACTGATGGTTTTAAATAGATGCTACTGATTATTTTAAGGAAAAGTCTGACATTTTTTAGGATTAAGTTATATAGTGTCCAATTTGATGCTTTCTTCAATAACCTTTTATTGAACATAAATTTTATTCCATTGTGGACATAAAATATGTGTTTAACATTTCTAACTTATTGCAAATTTTTTATGTCCTACTACATTCAGTTTTTATAAAGATACCATTGCACAGCTGAGAAATATGTAGTCCCTTCAATTTTTACTCACTACAGATATATGATATCTAACTTTTCTAAAGTGCTATTTAGATTCTTAACTTCTTGCTTTTATATTTGTTAGCTTTGTCTAGGTCTGAAAAGACTATTCTTCCTCTATTACAACTTTGCTATTTTTCTTTCCCTATAAGTCATTCAGTTGGTAGTATTACTTTTAAAGGTGGAATAAGGTGACATGATAGATAGTGAAGCTTCCCTTTCTAGAGATCTTCAAGCAAAGCCCATAACATCACTTGCTGAGTTGTGGATGAGTCTAAATATCATTGAAAAGCTCTTGCAGTTCTAAAATCCTGTGACTCCAAGATGAAACAACAGCTCACCTTTACAAAGTACTTGATAGTTACTAAGCACTTCCATTTTAATGACCTCATTTGATTGTTTTAACAGTCCTCTAAGGTAGAAAGTGTAAATGAAGAAAATGAAGTTAATAGAGGTGAACTGATTTCTATTAAGTGATAGAATCTGCAGATGTTTAAGCTAATAATTTCCTGAAAGCACCAGGAAGACCTGAGTTCATGTCCTGCCTTAGACACTGACTAGTTGTAGGACCCTGAGCAAGTCACTTAACCTAACTTAACACAGACCACTGCAGAAGAATTCGTGTTACTAGCCCTATTGTTTCCCATCCAGCTTTTCCAAGCATGACAATGTATAGCAGCATATTCTGAGTATTTTTTTAAACTGACCAAACATTTTAAATTTCCATGTGATTCTTTTCATTTATTCATAAATGCAATTGGGGTGTCACTCATTTGGTGGCAAAAGTTGAAAACTTCTATATTCTTTTTCATTTCTGACATTCTGTTTTCTAAGGTTCCTAGCTCAGATATTTACATTTGAAGATTTCTTCCACTTCTGACATTTTATGATTCCGTGGATTTAATGGCACTTACACTAATGACACTTACAACAATCAAGTTAAAACATAGCTCAAAGGAGATACAAATGATGGATAATGGCTTTGCACAGGAAAGATTACATACTCTTAGCTATCTAGAAATAGGTTATTTTTTTTTAATGATTCAGTGATCTTTATCAACATAAAAGTCACAGGAATATCATACTGGGTAACTCCTATCCAAACAGCTAACAGAGAAAGCACTGTAATATTTTGTTCCATTGAGGTGACCTTGCTTAGTAAGTGTAGCATATGCCATGTGATTTACTTTGATAAAAAAGACCAGACAACTCCGACTTAAGCTCTTTAGGGAGCTAATTTTATGCTCATTTTAGATATGAAATTCAGGTATCTTTGGGAGATGTCATTGAATAGGTTTGTGGGGGTTTTTTTTAAACTAAATAAATGAGTATAAATATTAGAAAATGAATGTGGAAATATCCTGTAATCACCATTAATGGCAATAACTTTTTCTGGACCAATTTTTAAAATAAAACTTTTTATTTTCAAAACACATGCATAGATAGTTTTCAACATTCACTCTTGCAAACCTTTGTGTTTGAAATTTTTTTTTCCTCCATTTCTTCTCCCACCCCCTCTCTTGGATGGCAAATAATCCAATATGTGTTAAACATGTACAATTCTTATGTGCATATTTCCACAATTATCATGCTGCACAAGAAAAATCAAATCAAAAAGGGGAAAAATGAGAAAGAAAACAAAATGCAAGCAAACAAGGAAAAAAAAAATGAAAATACTAAGTTGTGATCCACACTCAGTTCCCACAACCTTTTGTCTGGGTGCAAATGGCTTTCTTCATCACAAGACCATTGGAACTGGCCTGAATTGCCTTCATGTTGAAAAGAGCCATGTTTTATGGATCATTAGAAGGACATATGTCATGCTTCTATTCCAATAGTATTAATTCTAACAGACCATATACTTAGCACTGAAGGATAGATGAAAATAAATAAAACTTGGTTTTTAGTAGATGATCTCTAAGATCTCTTCAGAGTCTAAAATCTAAGAAAATATGTTTGAGGACAAATAAACTGCTCCCAAATAAACAAATCATGGAAAGTTTCTGAGAGGAGATAGTAGCATTAAAGCTGGGACTTAAAGGAAGGGGCCAGTTGAAAGTGAAAAGAGGAGGTATAGGGGACATTACAAAGAAAGACAGGGAGCAGAGCAAACATGAGGCAGTAATCACAGACTTGTTACCAAAAGCATATTATTCATGTTCTGAAATCTTTTTAATTTGAAAATTAGAGGACAGGTACTTGTGTTCTGTGTAGGTGGAGAAATTGAGCTTTGAGGAAGTGGCAAAATAACAAACACTGCTGAACAATAATCTGGGGTAGCCTCAAATGTTTTGCTTTTCAAGTTAGTTCATTATGTGTTAAGCCAAAAGCATATCAAGTTTAGCTTCAAAAATTAGCATGTTCTTTTCCTCATTAATAATCACCTTAAATAAGGAGAAAGGAGAAAAGGTATATTTTGCTTTAAAGTATTTAAGGAAGGAAACTAGTAAACAGCTTATCATGGGTTTAGGTGGGAAAGCTCTCTCCCCTGAATGCCAACATTATGTGAATTTATCACTTTCCTGGCCTATTTTTAGTCATTCAAGTAGTTCTTCTTACTGGAACACTGTAATAGCCATTTTTATTAGTCTTCTAAATTGTACCTCTAAAGGAAGGCTTTTCTGTAAGTGATCAAGATAGAGACATAAATAGGAATCTCATTCCAGTAGTGATCTTTGTAGTGAGCAAAATTTTTCTTTCTTTCTAGAATATATGAGAAATGTTCCCCATGTTATCTCATCTACCATCACCCAAATCTGGGTTATAAAAAGAACAATAATTGCTAGAAGTCACCACTTGTACAACTTATCTTGGCCTCCTAATAAGAGACTCCATTAGCACTGAGGGAAATGGCTATGGAAAATTGCATTCTTACTAAACAAAGCCTTATTAAACAGACTTAACAAATGTCCTCCTGGACAGCACCTCTCTCCTCAATGGACTCATCATTTTATCTGCTCGGATAATATGAGAAACCCAACTTGACTTTGAGACCTTGTTTACAGGAGTTTGTAGCTCAATAGATGCTACTGAAGAGATTCCTTTGACATCTGGCAGCCAACAAGCACTTGCATAATGTACTGTGCACATGTACTCTATAAGGACAGATAAGATACAAGAATAAATAGGATTTAACCATTCCCTCAGGTAGTTCGTATCTTTTAGAGAAATAAGACACATATACATATAAATCTGATTCTGAAACATCAATTATAAGTTGTAGCCTACTTCTACTCAGCATATGCTTCGCTATTTCCTTCTGTACAATCCATACCACACATTAAAATATAACTGCTATAGGAATACAATCATTATCTGACCTTCTGTAATCATACTTTCTCTATCTGGATCACCACTACCATCTTTTCTCCAACCAGAACTTTGACTTTACCTCTAGTCTCCACCTTTTATAGATGAGCTTTTGCCTTATCTTACTGGGGCCCTGGCCCCCATGACACTCTTGACTATCTTACCATGGCCTTTTCCCATCAAAGATCTCAGCAAGCTAAAATTGTGAACCAGATCTAGTCAGGTGAAATGATGAATAAATGTTAAGGCCTACATCTGAGTTAAAAAAAAAAAAAAAAAAAAAAATCAACCCACAAGTAAAGGATGCAATAGTGAGCTAACAATAGTTCACATGAACATGGGTTTTAGAAGCAAGACAGCACCAAAGAAATCCAATTCAATTACAGGCTGCATTAATAGAAATATAGTAAGTAAAACCTGATGCTGGACCTTGGGGCCTGAAACCATTTCTGTCTCTCTCTTTCCATTAACTTCTCAGCCAAGTCCTATGCAAATAAATTCCTAGTTCAGTGTTGAGGAAGCCTGGCCTATAAAGGAAAGGATTAAGCTCTTTTTCTTATATTTGTTGGCCCTTTATACCCTACCAAGGAAAAATTATTTAAAGCTTAGGTTTAAGTATAGAGTATCTCAAATGAGGTAGTAAAAAGGAAACCTCTGTATACTTTCCAAATCAGATATAGAACAGCTATGTATATCTCCCCATGAAAGAATTCTAAGACCAGAGATCCACATGCACATTGACAAAAGGACATAACTTTATAACTACTGTTATACTGTCCCAAATAAAATAGTCCATGGTAATACTGATAGGTGGTTTACATTTTACCTCAGCTCTAGTAAACCAGGCCAGGGGTTAGGTAATTCTTCAGCCAGTTCTCCAATTCTCCTCCTCCAAGGACATTCTAATAGATATGTAAGAGGTACCAGAGAACTCTGGGATTCAAGAACTCCAAAGTAACCTTCCAGAATGGATATTAGGTTGCTATTTACCACCTTTTCTAGAAGAGGCAACTGAGTTTTTGTGATCCAGCTTCAGGTTCAACTAGGCAGGATAACTAGCTAGTTAGAATATTTATTAAGCACTTGCTATATTCCAGACAATGCAAAGTGCTGAGAATACAGTAAGAACATGCTTGACAGTCCCTATCCTCAAATAGCTCACATTGCACTAATAGACATCCAGGGAGTATTGACCTATCAAAACCCAGGAAGGTTCCAGGAGCAGAGCCCAGTTTTTAGGAGGGAAAGGAATAGAGGTGATAGTCTAAGAGGAAGCAGCACAATTATAAATATCCAGAGAAAACATGAACTATATTTAGCTGCTACATGTTCCCATCTACCATGCAACTGGGATGGAGAAAGGATGTGCATACTTTTAATGATTTATATTAACTGGAAGAGAAGGGGAACTGGAAGTAGGTTCACTCCTTTTTAAAGATTCACCAAGTGAGTGGCTCTTCCTGTTCAGTAGTCTATACAAGGTTTTCCTCCTCTTCTTAAAGTGCCAGCTCCCTTGAGCATATTCCATTGGATGGCCCCACAGGCCCATTTCCACACACACTCCAAGGGTACAATCTCTGGGAAAGAAATACACTTTCAATTACAAGAACTATTATTATCCTGCTCTCCTCTAGCTTGGTGAGACCAAATCTAGAATATTGTCAGTAGTTTGGGATGCTTTCTTAGAAGGAAGGGAGGAAAAAGGGAGGGAAAGAAAAAGAAAGGAAGCAAGAAAAGAAGGGAGGGAGGAAGGAAGAGAAGGAGAAGCAAATATTTAATGTCATTCCTACTGATAATATCATATCCATTTCTGGTGCTAAGTCATTTGATAGTGCTAAGAATTTTGAGGGTGAGAACTTTCTTTTCCAGAACTTTAGTAACTGTGGTCACTGAATAATAGTGGATATAAAATCTGCAGAAGCATTTGACAGGTCATATTCTGTAAGTAAGACTAGTGGTCTGCAGGTTTTCACCTCTCCTGGGCCCCTTGAGCTTACCTTCCCACAGGGGGCAGTTGGTTACAGTTGGTATTGATGGTAGCAAGGAAGGAACAAGGCTTCTGGGTCCAGGCTGGGAGCAGGATCTGGCTAGAGGGATGCTGTTATTCCCAGGGCTCTTGGGTCTGGGTTCTGGACTGTCTCCATTGTGGTCTAAAAGAAGACATTTACAAGCTGGAGCCTATCCATAGAAGCTAACCAGGAGATTAAGGAGACTTAGAAGCAGTGTCATACTAGGAATAGTTGAAAGGAACAAAAAAGACTTGCCATAATAAACTATGTCTTGGATAAATTCCCAAAAGGATGTCAGCGGAATGGTTCTGCCACAGGAGCAATGAGTGAATGGTGCAAAAGAGGCAGAGGGCACACTGAAACCTGACTGGTAATGGGATAACTTAATTCATGATGCTTAATAGCTCATCAGCAATTTCCTAGAGGACAAAGCTGACCTAAGAAATGTGGCTTTCCAGTCAGTTTTATAAGAACCAATCTACTTTCTATCTGGGAGTGTAGGATTAAGGAAATCTCTTTGGCATAGATTCCCAGGTGTTATGTTCCTTGTCACATGATATAATAGAAAGCACACAATGCTTGGCAACACAAGACTAGTTTTTCAAGTCCTACCTCTTCGTTTTACTTGCCTGGTGACCTTGAGGAAAGTTACTTCCTCTTTCTGAATCTGTTTCCTCAACTGCAGAATGGCAATAAAATCAAAATTTTTTTTCGAGATTAAATGAAAAAAATCAAGGTAAAAACTCAAACTATAAAGCACTTTGCAAAGATTATCATTATGAGTTTATAAGAACTATAATAATTCTTATGATGATAATTATTAATTGTATACAAATACCATAATCACAAAGGTTCACTCTTCCCCTCTCATCTGCTAGAGCCAGTGAAGTGCCAAATCTAATTAATACCCTTTCTACAAACTCTTACATCCTCCTCTATTTCTGGTTAATATCACCTCTCATCCATACTGTTGTAGAAGACCCCAAATTAGCATTCCAGCTACTATTGTCCTCTTTCCAGTCCATCATCTCTCAGTTGCCAAATAGATCCTAAAACCACAGGTCTGATCATGCTACTATTGTACTCTGAAATTTTCAGTAGCTTCCTATTGCCTTTAGAATAAAAGAAAAATTCATCACTCTTCCTTCAAGATCCAGTTAAAATTCTACCTTCTATAGAAATCCTTTCTTGATAGCACTTAATTCTAGTCCCTTCTTGCTGTGAATTATCTTCTATTTATTCCTTTTGTGGCTTGTATCACATAGTTGCATGTTGTTTCCCTCATTAGACTGAGTTTCTTGAGATCAGGGACTTTAACATATCTTTATACCTTGCACATGGTAGGTGCTTAACAATTGCATATGAACTGATTCAATCTGATATAGAGGTGACATTAGCCAGAATTTAGAGAGGTTGAATGATAAGAAGGATTGGGAATGGTTCTCCTGGAATAAAGAATATGCTGGATGTAAAAGTTATTATAGAAAGAGGATTACCTAGATTTGGAACCTCCAGGACTTCTACCACCTTTCCAGCCTTCCTCTCCATTTTAAATGGCCTTCTTGCTGATACTTGTATGTGTTGTAAAATATATTAAAATTTTTATATATATATATACACACACATATACATATGTATATATATACACATATATATTTAAATATATAAATATAAATGTATAAACATATAAAAATAGAAGCATATCAATATGTAAATAGGAATATTTATAAATAGAGATATAAATACATAAATGTAAATAGAAATATATAAACATGTATTATGTATGTATATTGTATATGTATGCATAAATATATAGGTGTATATTATATATATATTCCTACATATTTATATATACATACATATACAATCCTTATAATCCATCTTCCACCTTTGTGATTTTGCATAGGTGGTTCCCTATTTCTGGAATGTACTTCCTCTTTACCTCCCCCTCACACTGTCTACAGAAAGCTTTTCCTAAATTCCCTAGTTCTTCTTGTCCATTGAAATTACTTTGCACTGTTTATGAGTGTACCTTCTGCATTTATCCCTCCAGTGAAACTATAATTTCTCAAGGGCAAAGACTTCATTTTTGTATTGTATGTCTAATGCTTAACAGGCCTTAACATATAATAGGTATTTCTTTGTATTTTCACTAACTACTACTGAGTCTTACATATGGTAAACCTTTAGTACATTTAGGTTGAATTGAATTGTGATTATTATCATTGCCTATGAGACCAACTTGGAAATTGAGTCTCTTCCCCTTTCCTGTCCTCCTCCCAGCCTTTCCTTGCCCAGCCTAGTAAGAAACACCTTCCTCTGGATCAGCATTAAGCTAATAAAAGCCATCAGCTGATCTCTACCTGGATTTTTGTTGCAGAATAGTGATAACAGGAAACCAGTGTTGTTTATCCAATGCAGAATATATTGCTTCCCTAACTATTCCAGTGAAAGGCTCTTTCTTCCCCTCTCTCTCCTTTCTCATGCTGTGGCTCTTGGGATACTGGCAGGAAGGCCAAAAAGGGAGTTCTCTTTGTCTTGGTATGGCGCCTCAGAATTATAGGTGCCACTGGAAAGCAATCCCCAAGGTCACAGTCCTACAACTCCTGGCACCCACTGCTCTAGAGAAAAGACTGCACATTGAAATCAAGAAGATTCTGTTCTTTCTTTTTTTTTTTTTAATGCATATGAAAGTAGTCCACATTTGCAGCGTGTGGTTTTTTAGAGAAAAAGCAAAGGGAATTCCTTCTGTCATCAGTTAACTGCAAAGTAGACAAACTAATGAGCTCGAGGAGCAGAGAGCTGAATCATAGTGTAAGTCATGGGACCTGGATCTGAGTACATGCTGTAGAAAAGACTGTGTTCAGCAAGCCTGCCCTTGCTCTGGGACCCACACGAAGCCAGAAGATCCTGTGTATAATTTATCTGACCCCAGATCATCTGATGAAGGCGTATTAGCACAGTTGATAAATGCCAGAAGCATAGCAAGGCAGGATGCTCATGCTCTCAATTTGCTACAAACAAACAAACAAACAAAACCCTTTACTATACAGTCTGATGGCGAAATGGGTCAAGAATAGTAGTCTACTCTTTGTGTAAATACATAATTCATCTCACTATCATCATTGCAATGAGATTCTCCCTAAGATACAGTTATAGTCACTCATGGGTTATTCAGAATAGACTTTTCCCAATGTCTAATTCCTTTTGAGTGAGCAGCTGCTTCAGCAGCAATAATATGGTTATCCACTGTTTGCTCAATTCCCATCACTTGGCATCTTGTGTCAGAGTAGTGGATTGTAAGAGTCAGGATTAAAGTCCTGCCTTTGCTATTTCCTCACCATGTGGCCTTTCTTGGTAAGCTATTTCACGTCTCTGAAACTTTTCCTTTATCTATGTATTGGGAAGTAATAGAAACCAAAAGACAATTTTATAGCATTATAAGGTATAGAGAGCACTTATCTTCCCCAAGCCATATGAAGTATAAAGAACACAAGTAATATCCCTATGTTATTATGAGGTAACTGAGGCACATAGATATTAAATAATTTGCCCATGGACATCAGTAAATTGTTAGCAAGTAAGGTTTTGAACCCAAATCTCTTGATTTGAAGTCTACTTTGTGTTCCACTCTACCATGATAACTTCTTGCAGTACATAGATGATAACTTATGTTTCTACAAAATTTTAAAGATTACAAAATGCTTAATTTGTAACAATCCTACGAGGTAGCTAATTCAAGAGTCATTATCCCCATTTATAGCTAAGGTACCTATTGAGGGTGACATGCTTACAGGACTATTATGAGGAAGTACTACAAAATGCAAAACAGCATGATCTATATTATTATTATTACCAACTGCAATTTGGTAGTTTGAAGCTTTTTGATTGGGGTAAATTTGAGAGTTATTTGGGAAATATTAACAAAACTTCCAGGATAATCCCTCTCTCTGTCCCTAACCCAAACTATAGCACAGGTTGTTAACAAGACCAGTCATCTGTCGTAATTATCAGGTTACTTTCTTAAAAGAGTGGAAGGAGCTGGCATCAGTTGAACTATTTGTGGAAATGCTAGAAGACTCACATGAAAATCAAGTTATCTGTGTAACCTGCCCTAGGCAAATGTGAGTTACCTCCTTGCCAGAAACATTTGGCAGGATTTCAGTTAAGGTGTTGAGTGACAAAATTTCCTATTGGCCCAACATTCCAAAACAAGAAGTTCTTTACATTCTTTATACATTAATTTGGTTTGTCTGCTTAACAAATTAAACTTTTCCACTTGATTCTAGGTCTTTTTAAAAAATAGCTTAATTGAATATTTTCATAATGCTAACAAGACAAAGAATATCCCAACTATTCCCAAGAAAGGTGGAAAAGGCATGTTGGCAAATAGAGTTGAGAATAACATTCTAAAGTGTTGCCAGTCATTCCCTAAGTCTTTAGGTGATGAACCTCCCCTTTCCACACTACCCATTGTTCCTCTTTCACCCTTCTGCAGCCAGTCTTCCCACCCCCTTGTGAGGGATTTTTGTTTACTCCAACTTGGATTAACCACCCCCAAATCCCAGATCCTGTGACCTCTTTACTTCTGCGCCCAGCTCAGAAAACTCTAGCATGAGCTTTGGGAAAGCATAAACTCTGAATCCTAATATGAGACTATTGACCATGCACAATCCTCCCTCACTTAAATCCAGTTCATTTGCATGTCATGATCTTCTTGATGTCATGGTCATTTTAGAGAAAGAAAGATGAACAACAGAAAGAAAGAAAAACAACAATAATTCTGAGTCCCATCCATAAAGCAATCCCACAGAAAACAAGAAAGACATCTTCTCTGATTTCTTTTTGGTTTAAAGCATATAGTTCAGGGCTATCTCTCTTTACTCAAATAATCCTTCCTTTCCCTGATTGGGATTGCTTCAAAAATATTTTCCACTATTTGTAATGCTATAGTCATTTAATGATTATATTACTAAAATTATTATTTTTATTTTTATTAATTATATTTTTAAAATATTATTACTAAAATTAGGAGAGTTTTCCAAGTTTTACTTCAATTTTTCTTTTGTTTAATAATAATAATAGCATCTATGTAATGCTTTAAGCTTTATAAAATGAAAGTACTTACACACTCATTTTATTCTCACAACAATCTCTGAGAGGTAAGTGCAATTATTTTTCCCATTTTACAGATGAGGAAACTGAGGCAGATAGAGGTTAAGTGATTTGCCACACAACTAGTATCTGAGGCTGGATTTAAACTTAGGTCTTACTGACTCCACATACAACATTCTATCCACCTAACAGCCTTACAGCTGTAATTGTACAATCATTCTTAAAGTTTTTTTTTTTACCCTGCTGAATAAGAGTAATGTAGCAGAAAGGTTAACTTTGGAATCACAGGAAAGCAGTTGTGTTTGAATTCTAACCTTGCTCTTTACTACCTATATGTCTTCGAACAAAGCACTTAAATTCATTAGCCTCAGTTTTCTCACCTGTAAAATGAGGAGGTTGGTCTAGATGGATTCTAAGGAACCTTCTAGTTCTAAGTCTATGACCTCCAGATTAATTAATGAAACTCAATTCCACCGCACTTTCCAAGTGGCAAAGTATTTTCCTCATGACAGCAAAAGAGGCAGGTGGTACAAATATAATTATTTCCATTTTATGGATGAAAAAAACTGAGGCCCAGAGAGATAAAGTGACTTCCTACCACTATTAAGTCTCAAAGGCAACACTGAAAACCAATTCCCCTAGTTTTCCAATAGATAAGGCTGAACCTTTAGTTTTAATCTCCTAATTTTAGTTTCAGGGCATAAGGGTCAACATATCTTGCTGTTTTCCATAAAGACCAACATCAAAGCTCTGACCAGAAGTTCTTATTGGAATATATAGAGAAGTTGTAAAAGATGCTTGAGACTTTGACCAGATATGGCGACCTGCTTAGCCAAAAGCCTGTATCCCAATGGGTTTTGATACAGGATAGCACACTCACCAGTACAACTAAGGGTAGGAATAGCTAGATATAAGCTAACAATCAAGAGCACACTCCTTGGACCATCTTCTTCAAACTCACTGTGATGTTGCCACCAACTTATCAAAGAATTCCAGATTTAAGGTTGAAATGGAACTTGAAGATCATCTGTTTTCAAGTCTTTCACTTTGTAGATGAGATAATTTAGGCTTTGAGAAATGGCTTGCCCAAGATCACACAAGTATACATAGCAGAGCTAGAATTCTATGATTTAAATTATAAGAATTTACAGCTGTAACCCAACCCTCCACCCAATGCAGAAATCTCAGCCATAGCAGCCCTGAAAGATAGTCATTCTGTGTAACAAGGAACTTCCCCACACACACGACAGACTGTTCTGTTTTTAGCACTATTAGAAAGCTCTTCTTTATATTAACCTGAAATTTATTTCCCTATAACTTCATCCCAGCTATTCATTTGACCTCAAGTTCTTGAATTCTAAATCTTGTGCTTCTTCCTCTGCCTCCACCTGCCCAGGGAATATGGAGGAAAGACTGCCAGTAAGTTGTGAGATTCAGAGAGTGGCCCCTAACTAGGGAGCTCCAGGTTTAATAGAGTAAATCCTTTCCATTTCTAATGAGCATTAATTACCTTTTAGTAGTTCTTTGTGTTCAGTGTCAAAACTAGCAATGAGAGTTCTTCACTTGGAAATGAATCACTAACATGGAAGAGAACTGGAATCTAGATTCCAAAATGCATTAGCTAGTTATTTTTAGTCAAATTCCCTTCTGAACTTTTATTTTTTCCATTTGCAAAATTAAAATAATTCTTACATTAATTACCTCACGTTTTAAATAAGGACAATAATTTGTAAGTTCTAAAATGCTATGAAGCCTCTATTAAATATACAAATATATTAGTAATTAACACAAAGTAGTAATATAGTACTATTTCCCCACTTTAGATAAATTGCTCAGTCTTAACTGATGTCTATAAAGGACTTTAAAAACTTCGAGTAAAAGCCAAATATCCAAGAATAATTGATTCATCTCTATATTATTATTATTATTATTTTGCTAATACCAGAAGACTTATAAACATTGTTGAGGGCTTGGGAAACCTTCATCCCATAAAGAGATGAGTAGAAGAAAGCATTTCCTTTGCAGATATGATAATAACAGCTTGAATTTGTATGACACTTTCAGAATTGTAGAATGCTTTTCTCCCACTAACCCTGTGAGGTAGATAATACAAGTATTATTATCTCCATTTTACAGATGAAGAAATTGAAGCAAACAGATTGAGTTGCATAGGAAGTGCCAGAATTGGAAATCATGTTTTGTCTCCATATTCTACTTTAGATGATGAATACATGATGAATTTGATACAGATAGGCAAAAAAAAATATTTCCATAAGAGGGTAAGCTAAGCCATGACCACTGTATGATTTCAGAAAGCCTAAGTGGTCAGCCAGTTGAACCATATTATCACATTTTTGTGGATTATTCTGTATTTCATATGTGAATAATTGTTCAAACAGACAAGTTTTGATGACTTCACAGTAAGGAAATAAACATACATCAGAAAAAAATTTATTATATGCATACCTACACATACGCACACACATACTCCCCCTGCACATATATGTACCTGTATGTGTGGGTATACCTATGTGATTATATGCATGCCTACATGTGTATTTACAGACATTCACCCTTGATCTGAAAAAGATACATTATCCCTGTTGAAAATAGGCACTCAAGTTTTGCTTGAAGATCTCTATGACAAGGAGCTCACTACTTCAAGAATAAGCACATTCCACTATTGGACAGCTCTGCTCATATTGTTGATCTTTATACTGAGCTCATATCTGCCTCTCTATAATTTCCCCTCATTGATCTTAGTTTTCTGCCTTTCAGGGGCTGATAGAATGTTCAATTCTTTAATTATATGATATTCCTTTAGATATTAAGAGATAGCTAATACAACTCTTCAAAAAATCTCTTCAAGATGTAACATACTCAGATTCTTTGATTGTTTTTTGTATAACATAATTCCCTTATGACTTCCATGACCCAGAGTTGATTAAAAACCACTCCTAAACAGATTTATCTAGATGTGGTCTACAATATGGAAATATGGAACCCTTCAACCTCCTACTGAATTAAATCAGCCTTTTCTGTATTTTCTCTGAAATTCTTTGGTATATGGAGCTTCCTCTTTACAATAACTAGATTGTACCTTATTGCCTCCAGTTAGAATTAACCTAACAATCATACTGCAGTTCTTTGTTTTGCCAAAATGAGACGAGTATATCAGAGAATTTATAGCAGGGGTCCTCAAACTACAGTCCGCCAGCCAGATGCGACCGGCTGAGGACTTTTATGTGCCCGCCTATGGCAAAATCAGACCCCAAGTGACATTGGACCTAAACTCGCGTTAGCGACGCGCACTTCTGGCACTGGGCTGAGGCGGCAGAGACAGAGTGTGAGGGGCTCCAACAGTCTGAGGGACAGTGAACTGGCCCCCTGTTTAAAAAGTTTGAAGACCACTGCTTTATAGGTTCAGTAGGATTTTGAGCTAGAAAGAAGCTCAGATATAAGGACCACTTGTTGCCTACAAAATCGGATTAAAATATACTTGGGAAATATTCAATGAAAAAAAAAAATGCAAGTTCCAGAGAGATAATGTGTATTTGTGGTTTTCTAAGTCATTATGCAGCCTTTAGGGATCCCTTTTTATTTGAGTTTGACATACAAGTCCAGTCCAATTCCAACCTTAAAGCACTATATAAATGTTATGGTTATGCCAACAATTATATGTGGGAAATTGAAGTACAGAAAGGGTAAGCAATTTGCCCTTGATCACCCACCTGGTAGATAACAGAGCCAGAAATTGAAACCTATGTCTTCTAGTTCTGTGTTCAGTGTTCTCCCCTGATATTTATGTTTCATCCATGGGAGGGATTGGGGCGGGGTGGGGGGGAGGGAGAGAAGAAGGGGATAACTTTTTTTAATGGTTTCTGGATCTTATAAATATCTACAGGCCAGCAGCTCAATCATTCATATTTGTTTTCTAAGTCTCATATGAGTCTCCTCCAGCCACTAAAGCAAGCAACCTGTATCACCTTAGTTTTGACAGTTTTATTACCATAAATTTGCGCCTTATGGAAAACTGTGACAGCCTGTGATTAATCACAGGGCTGGGATTTTCCCTCTGAAGTCTTGATATCTGAATCGGCAGTGAACCCCAGCAGGAGGGGGAGGGAGGGGAAGCCCTCAGCTGAATATTCATCAGCAGGAGTTGCCTGATGTCTCAGTGCATTGGGTTCTACCTCTTTGAAGACCTTCATAAGGAACTTGTTTGGATTAACCTTTCTGGTTTGGGAGCCATTTTATATTTGTCTTTTGAAATATGTTGAATGACAATCTATCCGTATTGAAAGCAATGAATTTTAGTTTTTCATTTGACATTCACTTTCTAAATGTTTTTTAAATGAATTAGCCTGGTCACATTTAGAGACACTGAGAAAGTCCAGGGGCCATTCTCTGTTAATGTCACCTTGACTACATATGTACAAGACTTCTCATGTCTCCCAGAGAAACTGCTCAATGGGATTTGGTGCCCTTGGCAAATTTTGCCCAAAAAAACCCCCTCTCTTTTTTACTTTGTAAAAGCTCCTTATGTTAAATGTTTTTGCTACTCAGAGGTTGACTGCAGCTGGATTGGCTCCTGTGGCTGGTATATTCTCTTAGTGCTGTCAGATGAAATGAATTGGGATTTGCAGGAAAACAGGGCCTCTGTTGGAAGACAGCCTGGGGATTCTGTTTAGAAAAAGTGAATGTGCAAGTGGCCTTGGTTAGAGAATGGCTGTGGGGTAAGAATGGGGATAGAGGAAGAAGGAAGGTTCGTATCACACAACCACCAATTTCCCCTGTTGTTCACGTGGATTTTCTTTGGGAACTGAATCCATCAACAGGTTTTCTTAAGAACTGAGAAACAATGCTTAAATTAGACATTTATGACTCTGGTGGGATGGAAGAAGGCAGAATGAGAGAAGTTTTACAAGAGAAATATCAAATATAGCCGATGGCATCAAGAAACTTTTAAATTGGGTAAATTTGTGAGGCTCTGTGGAAGCCTTACTTGATTCCCTTCTTTGCCCAACTTCCAATGATCTTTCTCTTTACATATCTCACATAAAATCTTGTGTCACTAATGGCCTCATCAAGTAATATCATTTGTTGTAGTTAATAATTTTCCAAATTATCTCCCTACTGGCTGTAAGTTTCATGAGAATTGGGACGGTGTTTTATTTAAAAGTTCCCACTCCATGCTCTGTAGACATTCGGCAATTAATAAATGCCTAAAAAATGAGTGGATGGATGGATTAAATTAAATGGCAGGGGCAAGATTGGAAGTATCTGTAAACTTTTCATGATTGCTTGTCCTTTATCCAATTCCAGTTCTAGTCTTAATCCTATTAATAGTAAAACACAGAAAAGTGAAACAAATTCCCCCACTTTTGATCACTAATAATCTCTATAACCTGTAGTGAATTTGAATGGTCTTCTTGACCAAACCTAAAATACCTCCAGAAAGGAGCAAGGATTTTCAGTTAAATTCATTTATGCCTTTTGCTTAAAGGACAATAAAGGATAATAATCAAATTATTCCTTGAACTCTCTTAATCAAGTCAATATATTTATGGAATTTCTAACAAAGGACCATATATAAAAGAAAAAGCCAGAGATGAGCAAAAAAAAATTGAAAGAATAGTGTGTCACTGTTCTCAGTTGATATATACACTCAAAAGTAGTGAACTCACTCTGTTGACATAGCCCACATAAAATTCCATTTGTCTTCATTAATATTAATGTAGCTAATATATCATAAATAAACTCCCCTGTAAATATTGTAAACCTCATATTTAGCTAATTTTGTATTTTAAATATTTCCCATAGCACTTATTACTTTGACCCAGTTTTACCAAATAGTGTATTTTCCCAGAACTGGTTAAATACTTCATTAAATCAATCAATAAGCATTATTAAGTACCTGCTGTGTTGTCATAGATACTGTGAAAAGCACTGGGAGTGGATGATAAACATGGAACATTCCCTGCTCATTAGGATCTTCCATTCTTTCTTTTTCTTTTTTTGCTTTACTTTTTCTTTCTTCTTTCCCTTCCCTTTCTTCTGTCTACCTAGGGTATCATACCCTTACCTGAGATACTCTGTGAATGCTCTGTCCAAAGGAATGTAAATTTTGACCTTTGAAACCTGCAAGATATCTTGAAGTTTATAGACTTGCTTAAGGGCCATGTCTTAAATCCAAATCATTCTGGCTCATATTGATTGGTCAACAGTAGATACCTGGCCAATTACCACTTGGTCATTTTTTTGGGGGGATCTGATTGGCTCACAGTGAATGTAAATAGCAGTTGTTTCTGTTTTGCCCAAAAATCCCGAATATCTTCTCCCATATTGATTTTTTTTTTTTTTTTTTTGGCTAGGTAAAAGAGGCTCTTCTCTGCCTCATTTCTTACCCTTAATCATTGACTGGCCTTGCCTCAGACAAATGGAAACCTGGGAGAAAACTTTACTTAACCAGGCCAAGCCTCCCACTGCATTCAGGGCCATCTCCAATTGTCTTGATCTATATCTGGCCATTGGACCCAGATGGCTCTGGAGGGGAGCCTAAGGCAGGTGACCTTGCCCAGCCCTCCCTCACTTAAATTCAATTCTCTTGCATGTCCAAGCATTACCTCCCTGATGTCATGGTCCTCTTCAAGAACAAAGGACAACCATGGTAACTTAGGTTCCATTAGTGTAAACCACGTGTGAGGGATGTAGAAGACACTTACCCAAAATGACTACTCAGAGATCACTCAATAGAAGGCAGAAAAGTTGTTTATTGAAAACCTCCAGAGGATGAGCTGCCCCATCGAGAGATAAGAAAGAGAAAGCTCGAGGTAGGAGGGCTAAAGAAGTAGTAAAGATACATAGCTCTTATACAAGAAATTACGTCACAAGTAAGAGAGCCTTGAAAAGGGGAGAGAGAGGCATCTAATTGGTTGTGCTATTTGGAGAGATTGGAATGGGAAATTTCTGTTACAAAGGATTACATCATAGGTTGGGGGAACATTAAGAAATAGATACCAAAAGCAAATTAGAACATTTTTTTCCCCTGATTCTGAGAGCTGACGGCATTTAATAATCTAAATATTGATAACATTGAACAAGGATAAACGTCATCATTTTGGTTGATATCTAAAGTTTAAGTAAATATTGTCTTGCACACACCATATTTATGTAGGTCACAGAGACATAGAAATAATAAAAAATGCAGAAAAAGAATTTAAACATTCTTTAAGTTCTTCACTTTATCATAACTCCATTCCACACAATGGGTGCACACATAAATAGGGAAGGAAGAAAGCCAAGAAGCACCTCGTAGGTGACAGGCATTGTGATAAGGGCTTTACAAACATTAATTCTAAGTAGATCCAAAATATATACATATAAGATAATTTGGGGCTGTGAGGGAAAGGTTGGGTTGGGAAGGAAGTTAGGAGACACCCTTGAAGGAGATGACAAGAGCTTGAGAGAAAGCTAAAAATTTAAGGGTTTAAAGGCAGAAAAGGAAATATCTGCACATCAAGTATGAGTGGCTTTAATAGTTGAGAAGAAGGAGAGAAAATTGTGGGTAGGACAGGTTAAAGAAGGCTTTACTTGATTTGGGATTTGTACAGTGTTGAAAATGGGTTGGAACTGTTAGATGGAGAATGTGTGAGCAAAGATAAAGATTAAGATGTACAATATTTTATTTTTCAAGACAGTGAATAAACAGACCATTTTGATAGGAACAGAAGTCTCATATAGCCGGGCAATAGGAGATAAGGTTGCAAAAACTGATTGGGGTCAGATGATGGAAGATCTAATCTGGGGTCCATGGATTCCCAAGGCATCTGTATAGATTTCAGATGATCCATAAATTTTGGTGGGGGGAAAATGACATCTTTATTTTCATAAACTTTTGCTTTCCTTTGTGATTCTGTGTATTTTATTTTATGTATTTGAAATATTATTCTGATAATGGGTCCATATACTTCAATAGACTACTAAAGGAATGCCTGAAGAATTTCTGCCTTGAGAAAAAAGGTTGGAAAAGGCTTTTGGTGATGAAGGACATCCTCACCCAGGAGAATTAATGAAAGACAAATAAAAATGTAAATTAAACAGAGAAACAAACTTCTGCTTAAATAATATGAATTTTCCTAACTGGAGACTCAGAGCAATTGTAATTGCACTCTTCACCTAATATATACTTCCTCAAAAAGCAGAGGAGGGAATCATGTGGAATTGAGAGGCCATTATATTGTCATTAGACTTAAATAAGATTATTGATGTAATAATTTGTTATGTATATTCAATTCTAGTCAGTCGTGAGAACATAGAATCCAGCGGGGCATGGTGGTGTACACCTGGAATTTCTGCTGCCAAAGAGGCTGAGACAGGTGGATCAACTGAGCTCAGGTGCTTTCAGCATCAGTAAAGCTAAAGTTGAATATCTATACTAAGCCCTACCTATATGGCCAGCCACTAGGAAGAGGAAGCCATCCAACTAGTTAAAGAGAGGAGAACTAGCCCAACAGCCCTGGTTGGAAATGGAGCAGGTCAGAGCTTCTCTGTCAATCAAGATTGAGTGCATGAGTGACCTCTTCACTTCCAGCCTTAATAGGAAAGGAAGACCCTCCTCAAAAAAAAAAAAAAAAAAAAAAAAAAAAGTCCAGAACACTGTATAAAGGACCTAAGCAGTTTCTAGGAATCAGCAATCAAAAATATTGATTTTTTTTCTGAAATGGGTTCTAAAAGGAAAAGTTAGAATTGGAATAATTTAGAATATTAGAATCATTGGAAGAGAATGCTGAAAACTTCAAGTTGGTAAGCATTTATCAAGCTCCTACTTTGTGCCAGGAACTCTGCTAAGTGCTGTGGGGAACAACACACACAAAAAATCTGGGAGAGGAGGAAAAAATAGATGCCAGGAAGTTTGTGAGCCCCTATAAAGGATATTTTGGGGAGAAATTTAGTACTTCACCCTCTAATCAGAAGGAAGAGTCAACTGAGAGTGAGTGAGGAAGGTGTTGAGTTTCAAGTCTTGAGTCAGTATTCCTAGTGATATGATTTCAGGTGATCAGACCTTGCTTCTCCTATCTCCATATTGTTCCCTAGAACAGGACTTCATCTTTTTCTACTTGTGACCCCTTTTCTCCTGAGAACTTATTACATATAGGAATATAAAATAACCATAAAAAGCTAACATTTACTGGTAATAAAGCAGAAAAAATTTATTTTAAATCAACTCCTTAGTATACATATAATTTTACTATTTATTAAAGAGGAAAGCAAATTTACATACTAAAGAGAAGTATATGCATGTTTATTTTCATATGAAGAATTAAATCTTGTCTGAATATTTGGTACTTTTTACTGTTGCCAGATTTTTCAGTTATGTGACTGGATCACGACCCACAATTTAAGAAGTTTTGCCCTACAGTAGCCATACAGAGTTGCTGATAGAAAACAGAATTACCAAGAAGATTGTGAGCCCTCTATAAAGGAAGGCTTAATTTGTAGAAGGATCTCAAAAAATATTTGGCAAATGAAAAATATTCAGATGCATGTCATGATAATGACAAATTTCCATAGTGCTTCAAGATTGACAAATCTCTTTACTCCCACTACTGTGAACTAGATAGCAAAAAGTTTTATCTGAATTTTACAAAGGAAGAAATAAAGAGAAATGCCTTGGCCCAGGTCAAATAGGTATAAAGCATCAGAACTTAAGAACTGAATCCAATACTTTTGACTCCCAAAATCTAAAACTCTTTCTTGGCCACACGTAATAACCTCCCCCATTACCCCTAGAATATATGCCCTATAAGAGCAGAGACTATATCTCAGTTATTTTTCTGCATCCCCCTAGCTATTCAAAAGACCCTTAATTAGGTGTTAATAAATGAATGGTTGTATTTCTGGAAGACTAGCACTATGGTGCTAATCAGTTCATTTTGTATTTGACTTTTGCTCTGAGTCAGTTTCACTCCATTCCATTTTTAAGAATTATTAACCTGAACCATAACTTCATTATAGATGCAAGCTATTGGCCACAAGGGAGGGGACCTGAGCAGGAGAATGTGGATAGAGAGGTGCGTGTTCATTACAACTATTCTAGAAAATTAAAATATGTGACTTAAAAAAGTAGGTCAGTAGCTCCATATTTGTGTCTGATGGAAAGCATGTGCATGGAACATGGGGAACAGCTGTTCTCTAAAGTCCCTAAAGAGGAAATTGAGGAAATGAGCCTGAATTGCATCAGGAAGGATCTTAGGTGTGAGACCTTGGGCTCCACGTATAGGAAGTGGCCAACTGTCCATTAAGATTATGAGAATGGCTTCTTAAGGCTTTTCCCAAGCTTAATGCTCTATCATTTTCCAATTTTCTATCTCTGTCAGTATCTTGTGAGTATGATGTTCTCAGGTCCTGCTCCCTATGTAGTAGAAGAATGCTGGACACCATATCACATTTAACAATATTTATGCTGTGGATAGGAGAATGTTACCAACACCCTAAACCTTATTCTCCTCATTTTAAAAAAGGGAATAATGGTAATTCTTGTATCACCTGCCTCAGGAATTGCTCCTGACAGATCTTTGTAAATCTTAAAACATTACAGAAATGAGAAGTGTTGTTGTTGAAAGTAACCAACTCACAGGAAGTGGATTTTATATCAAATTTTGGACACTTTTAGGCAAGGTATCTCCCAGCCATGTTCCAGCCACCAAGTATGAGATATGGGAGCATGTTTGGAGTATAATATCTAGTATAATTATTGGCTATTTTGTATAGTGTTTAACATATTCCTACTGACTTTTATACTAAAAAAGGCAGAGAATTCAGTTGCAAAGCCAACAAAAGGCAGTAACAATAGCATATAATAATATTCAACATCCTTTGATGTTTCATCATAGCATGGGAAGGTTACTAACTATGTGTTCTCAAAATCTACATCACTGGAACAAAAGCTGTCATAATCTAATAAGCTAGAAAGGTTTCTGTTGGATTTAACATCAGAGAGGGTCATCACTAGATTAGCAATGAGGTGAGACTTTTTTTTTAACAACTATAACCCACAGAGACTATCTACTAAGATTCAAAGGCATTAAATTACCCACACGGAGATCACATGTCCTTGGCTTCAAGGATGACTTAAAAAATTATATGTAACTATACTCAGACATAGATATAGAACTTAGCCTGTCCTTGCCTTTGATTCTTCCCATATCTTCTACCGAGAAGTTGATATGATGGAATTGTGCCATATTGTGATGGTTTAAATATGTAATTGAATTGTTTTTCAAGCCCTGGCTCGAGAGTCTCAGCTCTATTACTTACCAACTCTGTGCCCTTGGATAAGTTAGACGAATTTAGACTATGTTTTCTCCTAGGAGCTTCAGAGTTCTAAATCCTACATTCCTTTGATCTCCACCATATCTATCTCCATTACTGAGCATCCTTACTTATTGACAATACTCTTCAAACAGGCAAAGAAACAAAAACATTCAAAATTGAGATCAAGAAGCCCACACACTGAACCTCACACTCTGAACCTCATGAAGAACCTCAGAGAAGAACCCCTTGGATCCTCATTGTGAGCTGACTTATCTTACTCTTTAAAAATTTAGTGATCATGTCCCCAAGTCTATAGAAGATTAGAAGCAACAAATTGAAGGCACTTAAAGAGCTCTTCCTAGAAAGTACAGTTGCCTAAGAGGAGGCAGAAAAACTAGAAACTGAGATTAAAAATAAAGAAAAAATGGCTATGTAGAACCAATTTAACAATAGTAGGGGTAGATAGCCCCCCACACCTCAACATCAGCTAAAGGCACCAATATACAGACATAGGGGAGAATAATTGGCATTAATTCTGAAGATTTGGACAGTTCAGAAAAAGAACAAAGGTTAAATTATATTTGGTATAGCTGAAGTAGGAGCTGTGAGGTAGCATAGAAAGTACTAGAGTTGGAATCATGACAACTGGGTTAGAATCCTGGTTCTAACATTTATTAACCAACTATATGTCTTAGTCAGGAATGTGATCATTATAGATCTAAAGCTGAAAGAGACTTCTAGAGGTTCTTTACCTGGGAGTCTGTGGAATATCAAGGGATTAATGGATAGACAAGGGGAAAATATATCTTTACTTTCACTAATATCTAATTGAAATTTAACATTTTCTTCAGTTATGAATGTAGGCAACAAGTCACAATAGTGTTAACAATGCCTCTAATTTTATCACTGATAGAAATCATAGAGTTTCATTTTATATTATTGTAGTAAATATCTCAAAATGTTATGTCTTGTCATCACTACTTGGAAATTACTATACTTATGGACTATAAGTTATATGTTATATATAGTTTTATTACAATTTAAAAAATTTTTGATAGATTTCAACATAACTGGTTTCTTTGAAATCATATGTATTACCCAGTGAAAGAATTCTGGGAAATGACTATGAACCACTACATAGAATTCCCAATCCCTCTATTTTTGTCTGCCTGCATTTTTTTATTTCCTTCACAGGCTAATTGTACACTATTTCAAAGTCTGATTCTTTTTGTACAGCAAAATAACTGCTTGGACATGTGTACATATATATATTTAATTAATCAAGTAATCAATTAATTAATTAATGAGGGAAAGGAGGGGAAAAGTTGGAACAAAAGGTTTTGCAATTGTCAATGCTGAAAAATTACCCATGCATATATCTTGTAAATAAAAAGCTATAATAAAAAAGAAATCATATTTATTTTATTTTATGCATTTTAAAACATTATTCTGAAAAGGTGTCCATGATATAAAAAAGAAACCCTGATATAAACCAACTTCTTCATTTTGTAAATCATACAGATAAGGATCAGAAAAAAGATTTGAACCCAAGTCTTCTACCTACAGAGCCAGTGCTCTTTCCACTGTATTAAATAGTTTTCCTATGTTTAAATTGGGGCAAATGATACATGGATTACTGATATTACAAGGCAGTTGTGAGAAAATTACTTCAAGCACATTCTCTAAAAATGAATTGTTTTTAAAGGAAGCAAGAAATATACTCTTCATTTTAGGAAACTCTTTACCCAAAATGGTTAAAACTAAAAGAAGTTTTGGTTCTAAAACATTCATCTCTCCAGAAAGATTTAGTTTCAGAGGGGTTCCAAAAAATAAATGCAATTCTTTTACAATGTTAGATGAATATATATTAAAGAAAGGAAAATAAAACATTTTATTTTCTTTATTTTCTACTTTTCTAACTTTTACAAGACCAGTCCTTCTGCAAAAATGTTTTATAGGGAATATATACCCAATTTGTCATAGATTGCACCAGAAAAGTCAAGGGAAGACTCTATATAGAAAATTTAATATAGCAATTACAAAGGGTGAGCTCTTAGATCATGATATCTCAGTGAAGATGTCTTAATCTCTCATTCCTGAAATATATCAAATATATCAAAATATAAAACTTGCATGATAAGAATAGGATGCAGCAGGAATTTCTCCATCTTATTCTTTTTTATACCAATATAATTTCATTAGAACTGTTTACCTGACAACCAAACCCCAGTGTAAAGTTGAGAAACACCACTGTGTAACAAATGCCACTTGGCTGATCACTGAAGAGGCTATGTGATTTTAATCCTAGTTGTGTGACTATTTAGCAAGTTGTTGAATTTCTCCAGGCCTCAGCTTCTCGTTGACTAAACAAAGTTTTTGGACTATATTGTCCCAAAGATCTCTGTACTGATCAGTAATTATCTGGTCTAATTTCCTCAAGCATTAACCTGCTAACCATCCACATGTTCCTTATTGTCTTTACATGAACATTGTTCTAGAGGGATTAACTATCCCCAGTAATGCACCTAACATCTTATTTTCACAAAGCCAACTAGACATATTGGGTAGGAGTATTCCCCCTACATGTATAAATATTCTTTGTATAGACAAAATGTATATAAAAGTTGTTTTCAGTTTTCTCTCGATTCTACCTTAGTATGATCTGTAACAAGGTATAGTAGTTTTCTTACTTGAAGTGAAAATCAAATGTTCCTCAGACCCAGAAGTATGTTTTCACATCAAGGTGTTTGGGGTGAAAATTTTGAAACCAGCCAAAAGTACATATGTATTGCTAAGGGGTATAGTTTCAAAGCATTGCACAAGAGATTAACCACACGATTCCCATTAACTTTAATTGGAGTCACACTTCTAAATCCTTTCACTGTTGCATTTGATATTGAGGAGTAAGCTCAGTGTCCATAATGTGTCTTAGAACAAATTTCAGTCATTAAAGATAGGGAAGAAAATGAAAAAGATCAAAGAAAGGAAAAAAGAAATTTTTTTTTTGGTCAAAAAGAGATAATTTTTTAAAGATCAATTTATTCCATAGCTAAGTCAACATGAGAAAAACAGATTGGCAAGCCATAATACATTGGCCTTATCTGTCTCAGTCCTGATTCTCTTTTGGAAGCTAAATGTGACAGAAAGATGGAAAAGGAAAGCATGGAGTCAAGACGTGGGTTCAAGACCCAGATGTTAACATTTACTAGCCACATCACTTTGCTAATTGACCTCCTATAGCCTTAGTTTCCCTATCTGTAAATGAATAAAATGTATAAACTTTAAAATACTCCGGAAATGTTGACTATTACTGCTAACACTAAATTTTAGTGATTCTGTACAAGCTTCTTAAGGATCAGGGTCACATTATCTTTATTTTCTAAGTCTCTGCAGTTAAAGGCTTTTTACCTAGTTGAGGTTCAAACGGTGCTTGTTGATCTCACTCAGGGACACACATAAATAATTTTGCCAGGTGTGGTTAGAATGGCCCTGTGTACTTGTTTAATACTTCAAGGATATGTGGTTTCAATGGGGTAGATATTCCTTTCATTGACCCCCCCCTCTCTAGTTCTTAGTAGATGGTGTTTCACAATCTACAGTGATCAAAAGAGTTTGCCATTAGCTAACTTGATGGTGATGAACCTTTCTGTAATCAGTAAGGCTGGTTTTGGGATTATAGACAGTCTGGCGCTAGACCCTTCCTCCAAACCTTCTCAGTTATGGCCTGCCAGAGATGATACTCTCCTGGCACAGCCTTCAAGAACCCAAGGTCACATCCATACCATGATGAAGCATCAAAGGAAGATGTTAGTAAAGGGGCTCTATATAATTATCTCCAGTTTCTCACAGTATGGAAATGATTATGAAGCCAATCTAGAAGTCAAAAACTTTTTAAGTTCCCTTGTTGACATTTCTTCATCCTATCAAAGTTTATGGTGGTGGGGGTGGAGGGTAGAGGGATTTCTACTTGTAGCTTCCCCACAGGCCAACTAGAATCTCCCAGTGTTCCAGTTATTCACTACTTGTCTTGCAGGTAGCTACTGAATGGACAAAAAAGGCAATAACGGCTTCTTAGAGCATAAGTAGAGCAGAAGTGGAGGCCTCTGAATATTTCCCCAGAGAACCTCATGTAAGGAGAGAGCAGTGTATCCTAATATAATGCCAGAAGTTTCACACTTAAAATGGTATTTTTTTAGTCCTTTAGAAACAGGACAAGGGGCCTGGAATCAGAATACCTTGACTTGAGTACCATTCCTGCTGCTCAATAGCTGGGTAACTGAACAAATCACTTCCCCTTTTTGAGCCTCAGACCCCTAATCTAAAATGGGACTAATAACCTCTCTCCTCTCCTCCTCATTAGGCTTTGCAACCTGTAAGCTCAATAGATATGTGAGCTATTATCATTATATAAATTTAATGTAATGGCCCTCACTAAATATGTATTCAGTGCCTATAATGTGTCAGTACCAAGAAAGACAAAAGATATTTAGCCCTTGCTCTCCAGGATCTCACAGGCTAATGAGGAGATAACAGATATACAAACAAGCTATACAGAGAATAAATAGGAGATAATCAAGAGAGGGAAGGCACTAGAAGTAAGGGAGAATTGGGAAGGTGTCTTATAGAAGATGTGTTTTTATCTGGGACTTGAGAGAAGTGGGGAGACAGAGATTAAGAGGGTAAGCATTCCAAGCATGGGGGACAGATATTGAAAAGGAACAATCAGGAGATGATTATTTTGTTGCAGGGATTACAGTGAGGCCGGTGACAGATCTCAGAGCACATGGAGTGGTGGAAGGTGGAGGCAAACTGGAAATGGAGGAGGGAAGGTTAGGAAGGTTTTTGAGCAGGACTGTCTGTTTGAGCCTAGAAATGACAGTCATGGGGACCAGTGACATGGCTAAACCTGTACTTTGAGAAGATCATTTTGGCAGCTGAATGGATGGACTGCAGTGGACAGAAAAGCACGACAGGGAGACCAACCAGCAAGTCACTGCATCTCAGCCATGAGGAGATAAGCACTTGCAGCAGAGGAGGGGCAGGTGTGACAGAGGTTGTAAAGGTAAAATTGATGGGGTAGGCCTTGGCAACAGATTGAATATGAGGGTGGGAGGTGAGGAAAGAGAGTGAGGAGCTGAGAAGCACATCTAAATTTTGACCCTAGATTAGTAGGAATTTGATAGGGTAAATTTAGGATGAGAGCAGAGTTTGGAGGGAAAGATGAGTTCCATTTGGAATGTGTTTAAGATATCCATTCAGTTCAAGATGTTTAATAGGCAGCTGGAGATGGGAGACTGGAAGTCAGCAGAGAGTTTGGCCAGGAGATTTGAGGAGATTTGAAATAGTAGAGAGGGAGAAGAGAAAAGATCCCAGGCAGAGCCCTGTGGACACCCATGGTTTACACGTGTTGACTGGATGAAGAACCTGCAAAGGAGAAGTAGCAATCAGAGAAAAGGAGAAACAGGAGAGAGTAGGGTTATGAAAACCTAGTGAGAAGAGAATATTAAGAGAAAAATGTCCAAGGCTGCAGAGGGGTCAAGAAGGGTGCAGGCTGAAAAAATTCCATTAAATTTGGTAACTTTGAAATAATTACTAACTTTGAAGACAACAGTTTGATGAAGAATGATGCGATTCAAAGCCAGGCTAGAAAGAAGTAAGAAGAAATGAGATGGCTCAGTGGATAGAGCACCGGCCCTGGAGCAAGAAAACCTGAGTTCAGATGTGGCCTCAGACACTTAGTACTTACTTACAGTTGTGTGTCCCCTAAGCAAGTCACTTAACCCCATTTGACTTGGGGAGAGAGACAGACAGACAGAGACAGAGAGAGAAAAAAAAGGAGGTGAAGGTATCTATTGTAGACAATCTTCTCAAGATGTTTAGCCACAAAACAGAAAAGAGCTAGTGCGTAGTAGCTAGAAGAGGTGGGTGTGTCTAGGGTATTTTGAAAAAAAAGGGGAAAAAATGAGCATGTTTCTAGGCAGTTGAGAAGTAGTCAGTAGACAGAAAGACATTAAAGATAAATGATAGTGTAGGGATGATAGAGCAATCTAGTAGAGAAGACAAGATGGAAGGAGATCCCTTGTGCATATAGAAGGAAGGGTCTTTTTCTTAGCAAGGAGAAAGTCACTCATTATGCGAGATTGGAGAGGGTGGGGAGAACAAGGTAGTGACAGAAGGCAGATCTGAGTGATATGGGGAGGGGAGAAGAGACATATTGGTGAAATGTCAAATAATACCAAGTATTGACAAAGACAGTTTGTCTTTAAGATAAAAAAATTTAAGATAATAAAACTTTATGGAGAAAAATTTGAAGGAGAAGTATTTTTTTTCAATTTATACTTATATAGAGTATCTATCATTTTGTGGAACTTAAATGAATGTATATGTAGCAGGTTTAGAGACAATGACACCATGTGTGACTTAGATTTTTAAAATAATGATTCACATGTTTCTACATGGTTGGCTTTGTGAAGTTTACATTGGTTAACAACTATACCATCTTGATCCCTTTCTAAGGACTACTGGTCAATCTCCTTAATAATTTTCTTCCTTGGGTTCTAAAGCACTCAAAGGGTGTGTCTTGATAAATGAACATGACTGATAGAAATGCATAATGACTGTCATTAATTAGTTAGTTCTGATCTCCCTACTCTACTTTTATAAAAGTAATTTTCTTTACCTATAGCCTTCATTTCTCTCTTCTTCTTTCTTCTCTCTTTTACTCTTTCTTTTATTCTCTCTCTTTCTCTCTCTCTCTCTCTCTCTCTCTCTCTCTCTCTCTCTCTCTCTCTCTCTCTCTCTCTCTTTCTCTCTCTCTCTCTCTCTCTTTCTCTCTCTCTCTCCATATATATATATACATATATATATATATACACATATTTAATATATGTGTATACTCATTTTTATTCTCTATATATGCATATATCTTTCTTTCCTTCTCTTTCTCTTAATATAAAGCCCTCTAATCTCTTTTTTTTAAAGTAATAGCTTTTTTGTTTTCAAAATACATGCAAAGACAGTTTTCAATATTCACCCTTGCAAAACCTTGTGTTTCAAATTTTTCTCCCTCCCTTTCTCCTACCCCCTCCCCTAGACAGCACATAATCCAATATATGTTAAATATGGGAAGCCCTTTAATCATGCTAATAATGCCAATTATACATTTATCAACAAGATAACATATAATCCAAAGACATATTTAAATATTTCCACAATGTATCAGCTATGTGAAAAATCACAACTAAAGTCACTTCTAGCTTTCAACTGCAACTTAACCTTTTCACAGACCTAATAACTTTAGTACCATCCTTCCTTTATCTGAAGACAGAAATTAAAGTCTCCTAGGAATTATTTTTAGGACGTTTTCTCCACAGGTTAAGAATTGAACTCATTTCCCTGAAGAGATGTCTCTCTAGATTCTTTCTCCTTAACAGTTAACATATTCAATCCTTCAGGAAAGAACTTCTCTTATGCTTTTTCTCTGTGCATCACACACTGTCAGCCATGACAGTTAACTATCTCCAGATGACAATTAAACAGCCTGTCCCCAAGATCACATTTCATCTTAAAGATATAGTAACAGTAACCATAGTCTCTGTGGGAGGGACTCCCAAAACTGGCATCACATATAATAAACAGTCAACTCTCAATTACCAGGAGTAGTGGTGGAAAATAGTGACATTTGTAATCCAAAACAGCAGATAAACTAAAACCCTTTCCCCTTTTGCTTTGAAATGAGGCCCACAGTTTTTTGGTTGTTTGTTTCCTGCTTGTAGAATTAGGAAAGGCAACCCTAAGCAGCAAGCCAATGGTGGGGGCCCAGTCTAGAACTAAGGCCTTGCCACAAATAATATACCTATGGAAAAACAGAAATTACTGCAGCCCTAGAGGCCATTTGCTGGCATCTGTCCAGGCATGCTACATTTGTTTATTGCATTAGGGTCTCGGTCTCTACAGGTGTCTCACCTTTAGAAAATAGGGTTCCCTTACCTTGCTAACTGCATCTGTATTCATGGGAAGGTATGGATTCCTGACCAGTTTTATAGCAAATTGGATTTAAATATAAGGGGAAACATTCTCCAGACTCTTGAGGGTCCTGGATTCTAAGCACATGGTTGTGCCCAAACCAGAACTGACTCCAGACTATTAGCCTCATAAATTATTTGTCTGCATAATAGCATCAGAAATAAGACGTTCCAAGTGATGTTCATTTTGCTTGAACAACTTAGTTACTTATGTTAATAGAGGACAGATAGAATTTGAACAATTAGAAACTTAGTACTTTTTTTTTTTAATTTTGGATTGAAATTTTTTAAAAATATAAATGACAATGATGTAAATATATCACTACAAAATACTCATTTTTGAAACTTTCCAGCCCAAAACAGTCTTTCTTGGTAAACAGAGAAAATCAATTAAATAAAAAACATCTAACCACACTAGACAGTATTCTGCCCCATTACCTCTGCCGTAGGGAGGAAGATAGGTTTTATTATCTCTTCTCTGAGACCTTCACTGATTTTTTTTTAACTTTTATTATCTCTTCTGGCTTTTTTCAGTTGCTTAGAAAGGACTTCCTTTTCATAATTTTTCATTTACATGGTCAAAGAGCATTGAGCCAGAGAGAAAGGATGCCTAATGCTCAAATCTGACTGATCAGCTCTTGGATGAAAAAAGGAGGTCTTAAGTCTACAGCTTCTTTTCATCATAAAAGTTCTCATGACCTTCTTAGAACCACAAAATATCCCTGTTGGAAAAGCTCTCAGGCATCATCTAATCCCACTGCTCCTCAGAACATGAATTCTTGTCCAAGACCCTTGACAAGGTGTCCTTATTTTTGCTGGCTTGCACACACATGTCCTCAGCTACTGTAGAAGGGAAACAATTTAAAAGAAAACATTCCTGCCTGGTGCTTCTCTTTGCATGTTCCTGGGAGAGAGAGATTGATTAAAACTTCATATAAGCAGAGTCACAAAATGAATGAGATTAAATGGGTAACAGAGTCAAGTTAAGTGGATTCACCATTGTTATTTATTGGGATTTTTTTTTTTTACTTTGCCTATAGTAACTCTCAGGAAATACTCCATCTATAAGTATTTTTCAAACTAAAACCAGATGGTGAAATCATAGCCAGTTTTTCATGGTGGGAGGCAAGGTTTTCATGGTACGCAAGTAACTGGAGGCACATTAAAATCAAATTGGACTTTTTCGGTTTGTCCTTCCTATCTCTCAGCAATAGTAATGTCTTGTGGTACGGCTGACCTTTTCTGAAGTTTGGATTTAGAGTGAGTAGGAAGAACTGGAGGTAATTTTTTCCTTGAGTGGAAGTTCTTCATTTTGGAAGAAGAAAGAGAACTACTTTGAGGTTAGCTGGCTATGTTTGCTTCCTCCGGGTACCACAAACTAGATTTGTGACCCAAACTTGGCATGGTAGCATTCTAGAAAGGCCCTGGCTCAGGCATCTTTTCAAGACTTAATCCCCATTCGTGCTGCTATATATTTTTTTTAATACTCTAACACAACTCTCTATTAGGATGATAAGCTCAAAGTTTAAAAGGTCAGCTAGGTCAACTCCACTTATTCTGCAGGTGAGGAAACTAAGGCAAAAGGACTTGCTTAAAGTAGTAAGTGGCAGATTTGAATTATTATCCTTTAAATCTATGGCTTGAATCCATAACATATGAAGGAACTGACAATATTCATCTTGGAGCAGAAGAGACTTGGAAAACATTATCATCAAATGCTTAACATTTGTACGGGCCTTTTAAGGTTTATAAAGTAATACAGATATATATAGATATAAACATAGAAATCTATATATAGTGCTTTGTGTATATACATATATATATGTATATACACACATATACATATATATTATCTCATTTGATCCTCACAGTAATCTTTAGGTAAGTGCTTTTAAATACCTATTTTATATATAAAAAAGTTGAGGCAGCATGTTAAGATTTGCCCAAGGATAACTGGCTATTGTGCTGCCTAATTGTCTTCATGATCGTGTAATTATGTAGTAGACTATTCTACTTGGCAAAGGACAGAACTAGAATAAATAGGTGGGTGTCTGAAAGAGATAAGTTTAGACCTGATATAAAGAAAAATTTTCATGTAGTTGGAGTGAAAACCAAATGGAATGAGCTAAAAAGTGATAGATTCCCTCCATCTCACTGGAAGTTCTCAAGCAAAGACTAAAGGCTATATAATCTTTCTTCTTTTCTTTTCTTTTCTTTTTTTTTTCTTTCTTTCTTTTTATTTATTTTTTATTTTTTTATTTTTTGGTATGTGAATTGGACTAAGTGGGCAAGTAGGGACCTTTCCAATTCCAAAATATGTGACTCCAAAGCAACATTCTTTTTCCTTTGGCCTATCTGTAGACAAGTTTAATCATTCAGCACTCAGCTTTCATCTCCCTGTGGCTTCAATCTCCGAAGACATTGCTCCTGACTCAGGCGGTGAAGGAGTAAGGAGACAAAGCTCTGTGCTGAGTTTTTCTGAATATCCTAAGCTCTGCAGAGCAATGCCATCCACCCCTGTTCTGATTGATATCTCAGACTGATACTGAGAGGAAATTGAAACCATTTGAATTCCATCACCTATAATTGAGTAAGTAGAGATCCAAACCCGATTTGCCATTTTGAACTTCCAGATGGTGAACATGGTTAAATCTGCATCCTGAAGATAGATAGTGAAAGGAAACTACTTCAAGTCTTCCATCTGCAGAGATTGGTTCAGACCACAAATGTAATTGCCAGCAAGGCCAAAGGTAGTACAGCTGCAGAGACCTGAGAAAAGATGACTCTCACATGTCTCCTGGGGGAATGAGTCATTGCATCTCAACCCACACCCCAAAGGGTGAACACTGCAGGCTTCCCTGGAAGACAGAATGTCTGTCAGAATGAGCCTGGTCCTTTGTGTCCCGAGTCCGGTCCAGTCGAAGACAGGTTTTGGACGATACCTTACCTGTTTAAACTGAAGACTTAAGTCAGTAACACATAGAGACCTGTGTTGAGCATGTCACTGCTGGCCTGTACCACTTACAAGCTATTGCTTTACTTCTCACCGGAGATATGTCTGTGCTCATGAGCAAGCACTTTGAAAGCCTGCAGGTAGATTCATCTTTCTGAAAGGCAAACCAACTCGAAAATAAGGAATAGGGAAGAGATTTAGGGGTCGGGGAGGGAGTAGCTGTACCATTTTTCTGGCCCAGGGCTTTGGTAACTGTGCAAGGGAGAGAAATATAAGGAATAATTGTTTTTGGGCTTAGAACCAGGAAAACTAGTTTTCCAAATTAATCCAGCGAGAGCCATGAATCCACAGTATTTCATATCACACTTCATAAAACTCCCGTCATAATCCATAAAACTGACATTATTAGATTAAAAGCCTGGGCTCCTCCTATGTGGAGTTCGCTCATTAGACATGCTGTAGTTTTATAACCTTAAAATTCCTACCCAATTACCATGATTAATACTGTGCCTTAATAAAATCCAAAAAGCAGGGCAGGTACCATCTGTTTGTTATAATTGTGTGTTTAAATTTTGCTCAGCTAAAAAGAGATGGAACCTTAGCAAAGAGAAGCCAGAACAAGATTCAGGATGTCAGAATATATTGAGATGGGAATTACAGAGTGGAGACGAATGATCGTTATCCTTATGAATCCTTCATACAAGGCTTTACCAACAGGCCATTTTCTAAGTTAACGTTACTAATTAATGTGTAGAGACTATTCTATTGGCATACTATTTAAATATTGCAAGTTGCAGTTTAGCTACTAGGCTGAGTGATTTTAATACACAAATTCAGCTCGTAGAAGCACAGGTCTTTCTGTGAACATTGCTTCGCACATTAATGAGTTGGATGGTTGAATAAATAAATGAATTGGCGAGGCAATTTTGGCTTACTTGAAACATTTCTGATGGTAGTTTTTAATTGTATTATCTAATGTAAGTTTTCTGAAGAATAATAAGGAGCTGATATGGATTTCTCTTTGGGACTAGAAAGTATGGGGGGGAAGGAGGAAATTAGGAAATTGCAGAGAAAAGGAAGGATTAGATAAATATTCCTTGCTGGCCAATGTAAATAAGAAGCTGATTCACTACAGATCCACTGGCTGGAGGGTATGCTAAACTCCTGAAGACAGTTTTACTCTACTATCAAAACATTAGGTTTAGTATTGACCACACAAATCTATGGAATAAGATTAACTCTTTGAAGTATTGACCAAGAAAGTGATCATTTGAATAGCTAGGTATTTGTCCCTCCCCAATCCCCAGTTTTTATCCTGACCACTAGCCCAAATACGTGTTAATTTTTTGGATCCCTAGATCTGGAGAACTAGTATAAATTATATCTTTTGTTGTTATCACATCTAAATTTTACAAGGGAGGCAAGAAACCTGGATAGCCATGACTTAACATAAAATGAGCCTGGGTCAAATGGGCAGGTTAATAAAAATTTTTTCACATTGCAACAATTACTTCAATCAGAATCAAATAAAAATTCGTAATTTCATATCAAAAATGTCTTAGGAATCCAGTAATACAATAGCATGGCTTTTCTGTTAATGGATATAAGTTATAAGGCTTTGGGTCAATGCATAACTTAAGAATTCATGAGCATCTGTGTTAGAGTCAGTGACATAAAATGCACATGTAATTTTTTTCTGAGATCTTTTGGTTATGTAATTCTATGATTATTCAGTAATTAGCATTATTTTAGGATGGGGGAGGGAGATTGTTTTGAGAAAGAGGTGGTCTGGACTTATGATTTCATCAGTGTATGGAACTACTGTGCACTATGATGAGAAAACTCTTACAGAAGTACATAGGCAGCCATTCTGCTCTTAGAGAGTATGAGAGGTTAAATGACTGGCCTAAAGTCACTCAGTCATTGTGTCAGAGGTGTTCTTTGAACCCAAATCTGACCTTGAGTGGACTCAAGGCTGTTTCTTTTAGTTTTATGTTTTATTACTCAGACCTTTATTAATAGGCCAGATATCCAGCATAAGATCTCATGACATTTTTAAATGTCCTGCTAACATTTTGGAAAGTTTTAACTTTCAAATCACTCTTTTCCATGAAAACATACCTGCATTCAGAGATACAAGTATATAACAAGTTATTTTTTACATGGGAAAAATAAAGTTTTCTTTAATAGCATGCCAACTTAGAGACCTCAGTACAAAATTGTTTATTTACCATGGTAACTTATGCCAGGGTAATTGAATAGCCCAGATTTCACTTTTTAGAGATAGCCAATAATCCTGTGGACTGTGAAGATTAAATGTGTAACTTTAGAAATTTGTACTCTCTTTAAAAATTTGTTTAAATGTGAACATAGAGGAAGACAGTAGAGGGAGAAAATAGAAGTGAGCTTATAGCAGAATATGTTCAGCTAATTACTAATAAGATTTAGAACCTTCCACTTATTGGCTATCAACTTAAGGTCATTTTATGTTAGCTAGAGTAGAATGCAACTGATAGCACCTGTCTGAACCTCTAGTGAAGTTGGTTTTTAGCCTTGGTTTCATTTATTCATGCTATTTCTGTGTCGTTAAAAGTATAAAGTGACTGACAGAAATTTCTACTCCCAAATGTAACTGTATTTAAGTTTCTGATGCCATAGATGTTTCCAACATCTTTGAAAGTTTACTCATTTTCCTTATAATATCATTGCAAGGTATACAGCACATGTTATTATCTCTGCTTTACTGATTATGAAATAGAGGCCAGAAATAACTAGCATTAGAAAGGCAAAGGGATTGCTTATAAATCCCAAAAATAGTAAGTGTCTTGAAACTAGAACATAGACCCTCTGACTATAAGGCCAAAGTTCTAAAGACTTAGACTAACCTGGAAAAATCTGGCCTCCACTGATAATACATCAAACCTAAAGCTAGATTTTGGAATTCCTAATCTTGAATTTGTCTTCTGACTTCAATTCAAATCATGTAAATGGACAAATTCTTGGGAAGATAAAGAAAGGCCAGCTGTGGGCATAGTACGGCATGGCTAGAAAATAATGGAACCAATCAAAGTTATTGCTTTCAATCTGACCTGAGTGTGGAGGAAATTCTCATTAGTTGGTCTCCATCTGGAAAATAAATGACTTGATTACATCAGGGGCACTATTTTTCAACGCATAATCCATTAAGTAGACTTTATTACCTTAATTTTTTATAGTTAAGATGGTAAGTCCCTTTTTGGTGGCACTCAAGTAGAAAAAGAAGTCAGCTAATTAATCTAACTAGTCCTAAATCCTAAGAAACATGACTAACTAGGTAAGAATCCAGATCATTCTTAAAATACAAGCACGCTTGAACAGGAATCTACTTTTTCTCTATAGAATGCTCCACGCTGGGTTATGCCAGCATGTTAAATCATTTATAGCATGTTGGGTTTGAGTAGTAAAGTGGCTAGACTGTTTGGTAAGTCAGTCCCTTATACAGAAATCCAGATGCATCTTGGAACTCACCCTGCTGGGATTGCATCCATGTCACATGTGGCTTTTGTTGCATGCTAGCAAAAGGGCAGCACCCACCCAAGATGCCTCAATGATTACAGTCCCAAGAGAGAATACTGTAAGAGTCCTCAAGTTAATCACTTTGGGTACTGGCAGAAGTCTTTCCTGACTAATCAAAAGAGTCAATACATTTTAAGAAACTGCCTACCTAGCCTGAACCAGGATAGATTCAGCAGTCAACTGGGTGTCAGCAGACACGGTTCAAATCTAGGCTCTGCAAAGACTGTGTCACCTTAGACAAGTCCCTTCTTCCCTCTGCACGTTAGTTTTGTCTATACAGTTAGCCTTCATCACTAAGGCCCACAATTTTATGAAAAATTTCAGAATCCTATACAAAGACTCCAAGAAAGTTAACTTTTCCAATTTATTAATTGCAGACTGATTGGGTGTGAGCAGAGAAGAATGCTCTCCTTTTGCCATCTGTCCTATCATGCTGCAGTTACATAGACAATTCTGTAATACCCTGGTTAATGAAAAGGAACTCTTTTATAAAGTCAACAAGATAAAAAGAAAATAAAATCCCTCAATCATCATCTAAAGCAAAAAGATTGAGATTCACAGCTGCATGATAGAAGTATTTCAGTTTATGAGTTTCCATTTGACTACCTACTCAGATGAAGGCCTTCTCTAGGCAAGTATGTCAAGCCTATAGGGTTTTCTTAATTCCTTTTTTAGTTTCTTTTTCCTTTCTCTCAACACTAATAATTGTCTTTAATTCAGGAACTCAGGACTTGAACCCGTTCTTCCCTATCAAAATAGAGGGAGGAGACAGAGAAAGAAGGTTAGGACCCAGTAATCAATCTCTATAACTCTGTTTATTCATTCCCTGATTAACTGATTTATTCATATTAATGCTGTTTCTTTATTCTTCTTCTTCTTTTGTCATTGATTTTTTTTCTTTGAGTTCATTTTAGCCCTCCATCAATAGTATGAATGGACCTGAGAAGGATCATATTGGGGAAACTGTTCCTTTCAATATTTCCAACTTATTTCCTGCTTCCAAATTAATAGTAGTCTCTTTATGATACTATTTGTCCCTGGACTATGGGATGCCTTGACCTCAAGTACTACTGAAATAACCTGATAGGTCAATATATAAGGAGCCAGGACTGAGCAGTGCTTGTTGACTTTAAATGCTCTCTAAATATTTTAAGCCAGTATTTCTGTTGGAGCCACCTCAGGAGAGGGCCAGCTCTCAGGGGGATGTCAACACCCAAGTAGGCCATGCTGAAGGGCCCTTCAAGAGGCCTTAGATCACCCTAACATTCAATATCAAAAAGAATCAGCCAAGAAAACAGGCTGAAGGAAAATAATTTAAGAATCATTATGTTCCATGAAAATTATGACCAAACAAAAAACCTGGATATCATTTCAAGAAGTAAAAGTTAACAAAACTTTTAACTTCTGTCAGTCAGAACTAGAGTACAAATTGAATACAACAAAGAATATCATAAGCCCAAATCCAAAGCTTCTAAGTCAAAAAAAAAAAAAAATAATATATTAAGAAGCCAGAAAGAATTGAAATACCAATAAACCTTAGTCAGAATTACACAAGATTATACTGCAACTACTGTACAGAAAAGGAAATACTGGAATGCAGTATTTCAAAAGGCATAAAGTATAATTTATCTTGAAAACTTGAATGTAACCTTCTGGATTTGAAAAAATTTGAAGCATTTTTTTTTAATAAAAAAAGATCCAAGTAGAATAGAATTTTTGAAATGCAAACACAAGCAATAAGAAAAATCTAAAACATTAGAATAATGAAAGAAACTAAATGATGATGGAGTACTTGTATTCCAAAAAAAGAGAGGAAAAACACAAGTGTATATTCAGAATCCTAATATCTTTGAGAAATAGAAGAAGTTTAAGGAGACAAACAAAGAACCTGAGGGTGATTTTTTTTCTGTCTTATTTTTAAGAAGCATAATAAAAAATAAGGGAAAAAGTATACCATATTACTTCATATGATTAGAGTAATGCAATAGTAAAATATATAAACATGAATAGGAGAGTGTATATAAACAGTAGGAGAGTGGACATCTCTTGAACCTCACTCTAATCTGAATCAGTCAAAAAAGGAGGTTTTACAATGTGTGTGTGTGTGTGTGTGTGTGTGTGTGTATGTGTGTGTGTGTGTGTGTGTGAAAGAGAGAGAGAGACAGAGACAAAGACAGAGACAGAGAGACAGAAACAGAGAAAGAGAAAGAGAGAGAGAGACAGAGAAAAATACATATACACACACGGAGAGAGAGACAGAGAGAGAGAGACAGAGACAGAGACAGAGAGAGACAGAGAGAGACAGAGAGAGAGACAGAGAGAGAGACAGAGAGAGACAGAGAGAGAGACAGAGACAGAGAGAGAGACAGAGAGAGAGACAGAGAGAGAGAGAGAGAGAGAGAGAGAGAGAGAGAGAGAATGAATTATGTACAAATACAATAAATTCCACAAGGAAGTGCACAGGAATGGCAGGGGGGGGATTAGTAGGGGATAGAGTTTTAAAGTCACAAGCTCACAATTCATATTATCATTATTATTTAGGGGTGCTAATTTTTTTCCTTTGACTTCTTAAGAAGTAATCAGTCTTGTTATTCTGATTTACTTATCTTGGAGTTTGAAAGGTTTCTGTTGCTGTTCTGTGGATTCTTTTGATCTGTATTTTGTGGCTGGCTTCCTATATTTCTGGGCAATTTTTCTTTATGATTTCCTGAAGTATATCATTCAGGTTTTCTTTTTTAGCCATTAATACATTATCACTAAACTCTAAGCTGTGCTATAAAACTGTTCAACTGACAATCAAGCTTCATGTCATTTGATAGTGACAATCTAGTCTGATGCTTGAGTCCCAACATCATTAATTCCCACAAGCTTTGGTGTGTTGACTGTTCGTAGGACATTTATAATTCCTAGGATGCTAACTGTCCCAGGTAATGTTGTTTCACCTACTCTGCTTTCATGGACCCAACTTATAACATCTAGTGGGAGGGGATTGTATTTATTTGTTATAGTTCCAAGATGTATTTTTGCCATACAAACCCACAAATAATGTTCCAGGTCTCTGCCAACCCAAAGAATCCATTTTTCCCATGAAATAGTTTAATTCATTTCAGATTTTTCTTTGCTATTTGCCAGTACCACTGCCTGCCATGCAAAGTAATAGCAATAAAATCCAGACTTGCTGTCTCCCACCACAATTACTTTTTGTTCCTTTCCTCCAAAGAACAGGTTTGCTGAATGGGGCAGCAGATTCCTTCCCTTCTATTATTCAGGAATGCCTAGAACTGTCACCAGAATTCTTTAAGATTAGGAACTGGGAGCAAGTTCTGTTAGTACAATTCAGACAGGTAGTGCTAAAATGGATCTGTCTGAGATAAGATCCAAGGGCACAGTCTATATATGTGTGAACTCAAGAATAATAACAATAATATAAGTACAAATTTCCTCATTTTATAGATGAGGAAACTGAGACATGGAGAAAGTGAAATGAGTGTCCCATGGTCACAGTTAACAAGGAGTTAATCTGAAAACACAGATGTCCAGTGTTCTTTCACTGATCTACCCCACCCCTCATAAGAACGTAAGATACAACCTAGACTGACATGATTGTTCATGATTACCCTCACAAGGGGATGGCACACTAGCCAGTCACTGAGGATGTCCCTGCAGTCTCAGCCCTCTGTAATCCCTTCTCTCAACATTTCCTCATCTAGCCAACTAAAGCACAGTTTCTAACCACTTGTTATAGTTCTGTTTCCCTAATTATCCTGACCCAGTCCTGACTCAGTTTCCCTGCTTCTTCGTCCCGCAAAACTTCCCCTCTCTCTTATCAGAATATTAGATAAGGATTAAAGCTCTTATGTTATAGAATATCAGAATGCCTCTCCCCATCCCAAGCTATCAGAATGTCAGATAACATCTTATCAAGATGCCTCTCCCCATCTCCAGGGTGCCTCCCCTCACCCTGTGCTCTCTGCACCCTGATTCCGCCCCTGCCTCAGTCTACCCTGAGACTGAACTCACATTGTTTGCTGGATTCTTGGATAGTCTCATTGGCCCTGGGACCAAACTATGGATCCATTTGGTTCCAGCATATCTCTCCCTTTTAATAAATTTATAATAATATATAATAACATATTATAATTTATAACTCCTCCCACTGAGAATCCTACTTTCCTGGCATCTGTCCTCCATCACATTTAGCAGTTTGTGCTCTAAATGTCCCTGCTTTTGTTCCTGGGGAGTGCAAGGAGAGAATAGGATAAATACAGTCAATCTTCAACATTCACAGATTTTATTTTCATGACTTCAAGCATTCCTGACATTTTATTAGTAACTTCATTTTTATATTCACATTATTTGCAATTATGCACAATACGACCAATATGAACAAGCTCCCAAGAGGGGTTTCTAAGCTTGAAAGCTGACTTGGAACATTTGACTAGCTGGCCACAGATATCAGCCCTACCTAAATCTTCATTTGTTGTGGCCTCAAGGCTGCAACTCTTCTCTGCTGAGTTCTCATTCTCTGAGGCCCTTAAGAATCTCAAATGGTGCATAAAGCAACCATTGCTGAGGGGTTATTTCAAGTGAGCTCATCCTTCCCGCTCTCCAATGCCATCCACCAACCATGGTCAGAGTGTTGGAGTGTTGAGACCTCACCAGTCTTGTCACCTTCCAGGAACAGCAGCTAAAGTCCTAGTAGCCTCTGTGTTGGTTTCATAGAGCCACCAAAGTATAGAGGTTTACAGCAATATAATTACAGTACAACACCCTCACACTACCATTTGGCACAGTGGAAGATAAGACTCAGGTTAAAAAATGGTATAGTTTTAAGAATTTTATTTGCTGTACAGTATTTATGGTGCTATAAACTTCATGTGGTGTGAAAAGGAAATATTAGCGAAAACAATGGTCTGAATTTTTTTTTTTAAATTGAGACACAAAAGATAACAGAATTCTAGAGAATTACTAGTGAGAAAAAATATTTTGCATGTTACCAATTTTAGTTTGTCTATTACATTTTATGGGTTATTTCATGGTTACTATGTAAAGAAAAGCTCATATTATCAGAATTGATATTTTTATAAAGAATTCTATGCAGAAAAGTGTATTTTCAACAACCTCTAGCAAAAAATTTTGGTGATCCTAGGAACCTAATCCCCTATTTCCCATAGGTTCAGTGTATGAACATTTGCATTTTTTACTTTTGTATCACTTTCTTTACTCTTGTGAAAGTTGAGTATTGATGGTACTAAATCTAGTCAACAATTAAGTGGCAAAATAGTAAATATCATTATTATATAATAAAATGGCTAGAACTAAATGGAAATCTTTTAAATTGTTTAGCCATTCCATGTAATTAATATCAAACAGTATTGGCTTAGAACCACAAAGAAAGAAATGTGGTCAATTAGGTAAACTCTGCCCTGGCCTGATTAGCATGGGGTTATTTTCTTCCCAATACTTTTTTTCTCTATACCTGTGGCAATCATACCAGGAAACTCAACAGGCCTATCAAGGTACTCCATTTTCCACTGGAGTTGGAGGAGTATTGTAGATAAAATATCACCAAAGAGTATCATGAGTTCTTATGATTTGGTGTCTCTATGAGCCTTTTCAGCAACCTCTATTTGGATTTTTGTGAATAAGGCCAAATAAAAACACTTGGAATTGCCCAAATCATCCTGTGTAGTTAACATAAAACAGTATCAGGTCTCTTTTATATCAGGTGATATAAAAGATATTTTCTCTCTGATGATGGAAGTTAAGGAATCTGATACTTTGCTTTACTAACTCTCCTAATAAAAATCCTACATGTCCCATAAAGGAGGCAAATGGTACCCAGTAACTTAGAGTGGACTGTGGAGAGCTGGATGAATGACCATTACTACAGCGATTCTTGGCTACATTACTATGGCTTACCAACTAATCCCAGGCTCAGCATGAGTTGTTAACTTCATCCTCACTTATTTTCTCTATCTTTGTGGCTGAAAGTAGCTAGGTGACTTTTACCTGAGGAGTTTAGCATACTTTCACTGTCATTCCCTAAGGCTACCTGAATTCTCTTACACTGCCATATTCTGTTGAGCAGAGACCTAAAAGAGGCTTCCCTTCCTGAGGGCATTGATGTATGCTACTATACTAATTATTTCATATTAACTGGGCCAGACAGTACCACGATGCCCTTTCCCCTATTTCTATGGCTCTATACCAGAGAACTTCCAATTGAGTGGATTAGGTGATAGCCCATATGAAGGTTGAAGTAGGGAAAAAACCTTAAGGAAATTCAAGGAATCTGCTTGGTCAGCCTTGGGGAATGGGAAGAATATATAGAATTCCCATAGCCCAGACTCTCACTCTTGATGCCACATAACCTAAAAAGAAAGCCTAGAAGCTTATCATATTCTTGAAGCTTTGAAGAATCCATATTCTTCTTCTCCCCATTTCCCCCAGCATTCTAATCACCCTTATTTATTGCAAAAGTCTACAAGTCTGCATCTTTTGAGTAAGGCACAGAAAAAGATATAGCCTTTAAATGGGCTACCCAGAAATCTTCCTACCTCATTCAGGATCAGCATTCTATCCGTTGTGCCATCTATACCACTTCCCACCCCCACCATCCACCCCCTCATTTTCCTGGGTTTTGTCTCTCACCATTAGAATGTTAGATCCAGGGGCAGTTAGGAAAAGCAGTGGCCCTGGAAGACCTGAGCTCAAATCTGGCCTATGACACTTAACACTTACTAGCTATGTGAAACTGAGCAAATCACTTAACTCTAATTGCCTTGCTTAAAAAAAAATAATCAATATAATATATAGAAAGTTAGTTTCTTGGAGGCAAGAAATGTGTTTATTTGGACTTGTAGCCTCAGCACTTTATACAGTTCCTCGTATACAGTAAGTACTAAATAAATATTCCATCTACTTGTCTAGCTGTACTGTTCCCTAGGCAATGGACATAGCTATGACACATTCTTGTTTAAGGATTTTTTTAAAAGTCACCAATGAGATACAAGTGTCATTTGATTCTAGTAAGGCTTCAAGTATGGCCTTAATGATAGAATTTATATTCCTTGCCCAAGGATCAGCTTAGCTAAATTCAGAGAGGCTTGTTACTAAGCTGGCCAAGCATCTCACAAAGGTCATCTACTGAAACAGAAGGAATTATAGTCTATAACTTCGTGGGAGTATTTTTTTTTTTGTTTTACCAATAAAAGCACAGATAATTTCAATACTAAAAAAGAGTCATTATTATTGTTAATTCTTATAAATAATAATAATAGCATTTATATAGTACTTATTCTGTGCTAGACACTGTGCTACCTTCTTTAAAAATATCTCATTGGATCCTCATATCAACCTTAAGAGATATGTACAATTATTATTATTTTGAGGAAATTGAGAAAATAGAAACATGTAGTGATTAAATCACTTGGCCAAGTGTCTGAAGTGTCTCAAGGAGTAATTTTATCAGTACTTCAGGCTTTCTCTGCCAACCCCACATAGTGACCCAGGACATTCATCAGTATTGCCAGTGAAGGACAAAACCCAGGCCATACATTTTGAACTGGATGTCCTATAAACATTCCAAACTCAATATTTCCAAAACAGAACTCATTTGTATTTCTCCTTAAACCCACTTCTCTGGGTTGACCTTTTTCTATTGATGCTAAACTGTTCTTTCAGTTAAATTTTCAATGTAAGCATTTACTCCTCAGAAACTGACAATCACTGCAAATCAAAGCTTTATATATTATTTTGTTACTTTCTAGATTAGAGAACATATTAACAATGTAGATTAAACTTAAGAGTGGTCAGTAGGTAGTCTGGAGTCACTAAGACGCATGATCCTAAGTTCCGGTCTGGCCTCAGACACTTAGTAGTTGTGTGACCCTGAGCAAGTCATTTAATACTCTTTGTCTCAGTTTTTTCATCTGTAAAATGAACTGGAGAAGGAAAAGGCAAACCATTCCAATATCTTTGCCAGGAAAACTCCAAATGAGGTCACAAAGTGTCAGAAACAACTAAAAATGACTAAACCACCACAAACTTAAGAGTGTGTGTGTGTACTTCTCCCCCTTCCCCTGGTCAGCCCATTTGTTAAACATTTACCTATACCTCACTGTATTACTCCATAAACATTCTGGAGCTCAGCAGTATAATCCCAAGGAATGACGTCGTCATACTAGAGGCCAGAAACTAGGGAAGGATGATAATAATTATAGTAATAACAAGAGTAGGCATTTATGGAACACTTTAAGATTTGCAAAATCCTTTGTATCCATTTTCTAATTTGAATCTCACAAGATCCTTTGCTTCAAATGATCAGGTAGCTGCATTAAGAAAACAGAGCTCAATCAAGTTCCAAGCCCACTTTATGCACTTTTAGGAGAAAATAATCCCTGTAGCCAGAGAGGAGGAAGCATACTTTGGAGAAAGGCTGGTAGATATTGATTTTATCACATCTCATCCTTTGGTGACAAAGACCCAGGGATCTTCTAGAGTATTTCCATTTTGATCTTCTTAGGGCTTTCACTGGACAATTCTTCTGACAGCTGGTGATTCAATAGTTAGAACACTGGATCTGGAGTTAGGAAGAGCTGAGTTCAATTGTGGCCTTAGCAGTATGACCATGAGCAAGTCACTTAACTCTGCCTTAGTTTTCTCACCTTTAAAATGAGGATAATAAATAACAAAAAATTTAGGGCTAGCAACCTCTCAGAATTGAGAGGATAAAATGAAAAACTATTAGTAAAACATTTGGGAAACCTTAAAGTACTAAACAAATGCTTGCTATCTGCTAGTATTCAAGAGCCCAAGGTAACACCACCTCCTCCATAACATGTTAAAACACCAGAGTAAGATGTTAATAGAGATTACTATAAATTGTAGTAGCAATAAATATCTAGAAATCATATGTGAATCTCACTAATTTTAGCTAGTTGAGGAGAGAGGAATAAGGCTCACTTACAAATGATGAAAAGTTTGAATTAAAAACTAATTTGAAGGAAAACCAGTTTATTGTTTTTAAGTTTATTAATTTAAAAGGACCTAAGAAAGTGTTATTATCTAGGAGAGGTCTTAATGGGATCAGATTTAATGCATAGGTAAGAGTAATTTGTAGAAGTCACTAGATTCCATAGAAATTAGAAATGTGTTCTAATTGCTTGTAAACAAATACTTTTTTATATAAATTTTAAATAATCTCCCTAAAATGTTTTTTTTTTTTCAGTTTATACTGTCTGAAATATTCTAAACTAATGGAGTCTGAATTAATGAGTTTCTACTGTTTCCATGTCTGTGAAAGAGCCAAAAGAAATCATTTTTGGATGATCTTGGTGTTTTCTGTAGCCAAGGAAATTCCCATGGGTCAAGATTAGCATAAATTCATGGGAACCCAAAAGGGAAGCTTCCATTTTAAAAAATGAAATTCACTAGTTTAATAAAAAAATCAAATCATACAACAACTAAAACTCTAGAAGTTTTTTTTTTTTTTTTAACACAATGTTCTTCTCTGCAGCTAACCATCTCAGAGCATTAAACACTGAGAAGCTAAGTAATGTGTCCAAGAACATACCAGCAGTGTGTGTGTCAGGAATGAGACATGACTTCAGGTCTTTTTGTCTGTGAGACTAGTTCTTTCTTCAAAAATGAATATCTCTCTAATGACAAATAACAAAAGAGAAATGACTTTCATTTGGAATTCTTTTTTTTTTTTTTTCATGAAGACTAAATGTTCTGATAATATAAAAAGGCATCTTTAAAAAGAGTTTTTAATTAAGAGTCAGGACATATGGTTCTAGAGTCTAACCCTATCTCCTATGTGATCAATTTAATCTTCCTCAACCTCTTTAGAAAACAATTGATCCCCTCACAAAGTTATTATTTTTAAAAATTCCTTAATAAACCTTTAAAAATTAGGTGTAATTAATTGTGAAATGATCATAGAATTGAAGAGTTAGAAGGACTTGTAGAAGGCATCTAGCTTTCCCCAATTATTTGGTCTTCAAGAACTCATTAATTTCCCAAGTTGGCAACTCCATTTCTGGAAAACTCTAGTGGTAAGGAAGTTTTCTTTGATATTAAACTAAAATCTGCTTCCCTATAACTTCCCACCATTGGTCTTAGTTCTGACTTCTAGGACAGCACAGACTAAGTCTAATTTCTTCTCTCTGTAATAGCCTTCAAATTTTGACACCTGACAATAAACATGTGAAAATTTGACTTCTTGTTTTCTTATTACTGAGATCAATTTCATGGTATCAGTAAAGTTTCAATTTTCCTAACAACTTCATACTTAACATACTACTCTGTGCCATCAAATTTGTGGTGTGGTCAGGAAAAAAGGTCATAAAATGCATTTGAGTTTTCTTTTAGTTAATTTCACTGATATCATGGCAAAATCAGGTATATTTTACTTCCTTGAACAAGATCTTTGGTAGCCCAAAAAATTATTGGTTTCAATTCCCTTTGATTATTCACAATGTTCCATGTTTAGGAATGTTCCTTAGCATACATTTTAATGTAAATATTCAAAGGGCTTATAATTTCATTAATGGGGAGAACTCCTGATTTGAGTTTATAATCATGTTAATGTGGAAACTCCTATTATGTTTATAGCACTGGTGTGGGACTTAGAAGATAAGTCTTAGGGGAATAGAGTGAGTCACACAGAAGTTAGATGACTTGCCAAAGACCCCATTGTTAATACATTTCAGTGGCATGATTTGAACCCATATAACAAGCTTAACTTTACATATAGCTTTACATATAGCTTCATTTAACTAAAATCAAATATATTTTTCTTCAGTTATAAAGTCCTGAAATATGATTATGAGTTACCTTAAGTAAAGGCATTAAAAACTTTGCCAGGTAATTGTAGGCAGCACTTGTAAGAAATACCTAAGCTCATTTAGCTACACTAGCTGGAGATAAATATTAACTAAAATGATTTAGAAGTGATCAATGATTACAATCATATTATCCTAGAATCAAAGAGCTTCAGCATTGGAAAGGACACTCTCTAGCCTGTCAAAATTTTTTTGGACCTGACCCTATCATTCTAAGTTAGCTATCCTTTCAGTTTGAGTAAATCCATTCTTTCCTCCTCAGTAAAGGTCAGGGGGATTTACAAATAAAGAATGCTACATACACTATCAGACCAGGTTTATGGCTTGGATAACTTTGCTGAACAGCTTTTCCTTTTCTTTTTTAAAAATTTCTAATATATAACATTTTATCTCCGCCCCAATTACATGTTAAAACAACTTTTTAGCAAACATTTGGTCTTTTGTTTTTTGAGTTTTGAGTTCCAAATTCTTTTCCTCCCTCATTTTCTGTTTCCTCTTCCCTGAGACAGCAATCAGATATAGGTTATACACATGTAATCATACAAAACATTTCTATGTTAGTCATTCTGTATAAGAAGACTCAAAGAAAGAAAGTGATTCTTTAGTCTACATTCAGATTATATCACTTACTTCTCTGGAGGTAGATAGTATGCTTCATCAATAGACTTTTGGTATTCATTTGGATCATTGTATTGATAGGAATAGCTATTCACAGTTCATCATACAATATTGCTATTTCTGTGTACATGTTCTCCTGGTTGGGTTCACTTCATTTGTAAGTCTTTCCACATTTTTCTGAAATTATCCTGTTTGTCATTTCTTATAGCAGAATAATATTCCATTACAATTATATACCAAACTTTGTTTAGCCATTCCCCAATTGATGTATATCTCAATTTCTAATTCTTAGCCACCACAAAAAGAGTTACTATAGTTTTGTTTTTGTTTTTTTGTTTTTTTGTAATAGGCTTTTTTTTTATGACTTTGGGATGTAGATCCTAGTAGTGGTTTTGCTAGATCAAAGAGTATGCATAGTTTTATAGCCCTTTGGACATAGTTTAAAATTGCTCTCCAGAATGATTGGATCAGTTCACAATTTCACCAACAATCCATTAGTGACACAGTTTTCCCACATACCTACTAACATTTATCATTTTCCTTTTTTTTTTTTTTTTTCTTCATATTAGCTAATCTTTTTTGGTTCTTTGTTACAAGGGCTAAGTTCATTAAGTAGGGAAAAGGGCAAAGCTTTTGAAATTAGGTGATATGGAAATAAAAGACATTAATAAAATGCAAATAGGAAAAAAATAGCGCTTGAAATAGACCTACTTTTCTGAAACTCATATCATAGAATCCAGAACTGAAAGGAATCTTAGGTAATATCTAGCCCAAATGCTCCATGTTGTTTCTGAGAAAATGGCAAAATCAAAGGTGTAGAAAGTAGCAGACTGGAATTCAAATTCAGCATCTTCCGACTCTAAATCCAGCCTTCTTTCTCAAACAACATAATCCATCCACTACAATCGAGGTCTTCCTTTGACTCTTTCTACCATTATAGAATATGGGCTGTCCATCTGTCACACCTTATTCTTGTTACTGGACAGTCTTCTTCCATTTCCTGTTCCACGTGTCTTTAATGATTCTTTTTACATCACTTCTCACCTGTGGATCATCTCTGTTAATACACTACAGCTTCTTCATAGCCACAATGCATCTCTCCATTTCCCTTTGGGTCACCTGATGTTATGATTCCTTTGAGATTGTAGCATTCCAAAAATCATAGCCATTTTTATGCCATAAAGTACCATAGAAATAGAAAATGCCATAATCATTGTTATTTCTGTTTTTTCCCCTATGAAAAAACTGATCCATCAGTTAGTAAAGCTGCTTTTACTTTCAATATATTTTTTTTTCCTTTTCTCTTTAGGTGATTCTTATCATTAGTGGAAACCTGAGCTTTCTCAACTGGTTGACCATCATTCCCAGTATTGCCTGTTTCGATGATGCTGCCTTGGGGTTTCTTTTTGGCTCTCATCAGGGAGGGGTTAAAGATCGAGTCCAGAAAATGCAAGTTGAAGAGGCCAAGGAGAATAAGCCCCCTGTGAGATATGGTAAGTTATTTCTCAGGAAGAAAAAGGCTCCGCTAGGATTTCCCAAAGGCACATCCAGGTATAGTACAAGGGGTTGTGAGAAATTTATATGTTATTTGCATTTGCCTACCTAGAGGGCACGGGCTACACTTCCTGTTAGGCAGTCTTCTTGTTAAAATGCTTTCTAGCTGTGTTGAATGTTGTCATTTCTTGAATTTTCTCTTCTCAAATCCTATTTGCCCAAAAACAGTTATGGGCTATTGCAGCAGTAAGTGTTCTGGGCTGGGATTTAGGAGAGGAGTCTGTTCCTAGCTTTACAACTAGTTCACAGTGTGATCTCGGAGAAGTCACTTCTCTGTCAGCCTCAGTTTCCCTTTCTATACCAGGTGAAAGAGAGGAGCTCTGAAGTCCCTTCTGGTTCTGAGATGTAATAAAGTCTTCCTTTGGGATGAAGAGGTGGTGGCTTCCAAGGAAGAGAAGCCTATCCAGGGAACGGGGCTGGGTGATGATGGGGCTTTCCAGGAGCTTGCTTAGATACACTTTAGAAAGCACTTCTGTGGAAGAGCCATCCCATTTGTCTGTCTGGAGGTACAGTTCTAGGCATTAGGGATAAAATATCATCTCCAGTGATGAGGAGCAGAAAAAGCCCCCCCCACCCCCACCCTAGATCTGGGCAACCCTTGGATTATAGCATTATCTGGAGAAAACCAGAATTTACCATCCAAGTTCCCTGAGGCAGACCGGGAGGAGCACTATCTTGACCTTTTGATTTTAATTGGATCTTTTGTTCTTTAAGTGAGTTTTTACTGCCTCACTCTGGGCCCAGGTAGAATTCTTAGCTGAATACTGCATTGACAAAACCTAAACCATAACTCCAGGGTTACTGTTATCTAATCAAAAGCAAAAATACGATACAATTCCCACCCTCATCCTAGGTTATATTCCCCCTATAAAAGAACTTCCTAAATCCTTTTTTAGGATTAACTCACTTTATGGAATGGACTGAAGTCCATATGTCTTCCCTGGTTAATTGTGAGTTCCTCTAGGGAACTTAGTTCTCTTGTCTGTCCCCTTTTTAATTGGTAAAATCTATTTTCCTAGCTAAAAACTCTTGTGGAATTAGACAGCTCTTAGCATAAAATCTTTGCCCCTTAACTTGGAGAGGTCTAAGCCTACAATTTTTTTTTTGAGACAACCAGGGACATTGGCCTGAGATTTCAATGTTCTTTTGGAGTTCAACACTCCCTATCCCCAACATTTGGTGGCCCATACAGGGAGCCTTGTGACTCCAATGTATTTTGAGGTCTGCTATCTGCCAATCATTGTTATTTTGATATTCAAAGGAGACCCCAAAAGGTTTGGGTCACAGACTGATATCATGCGGTATTTTTAAAGAATTTGCAGGCTTGAACCCAACTCCTAGTCAAGGGGCAAAGTTGATTGTACTTGTAATGCCAATTGAAGCAGATCTTTTTTTTAGTAAAGAACTAGGAACAAGAACATACATATATAGGAAAAGTTAGAGATCTAGCTCTTCATGTCACTGATATTCTAATTGCATGACTAGAGGTAGAACTGAGGAGTGGTCTGGTAGGCATCTCAATATTGAATTTTATGGTTTAGAGGTGGGATTGAGAAGTCATTTGGTATGCACCTTGGAAACCCTATTGTCACTGACCAACAGATTGTTATTTGGCAATCAGCAATGTTTGTAGTAATGAGAGAAAGGAAAGGGGGAACCCCATTTCTCGGCGCATAGATAGTAAGATAATTCCATGAGGCGCAGTGTCCCCTGTAAATGAATTTACAGGTCTGAAAACCTAGATTGATAAATAAAAGGTTTATTGTAGAAGTTTGGAAGTAAAGCTCAGTTAGAGAGACGCCAGGGCCAGAGGTGGCCGCTGGGCAGGCAGGAACCCTTACATGGCTGGAAGGATACCATGTGTTGGGAGGAGGGCTCCTGCAAAGAGAGCACTCTGGCTCGTTTCTTTTATACCTAGAAGATGATGGGCAATACCCCTCAAGTTCTCGGTGGGCTTTTCAGTTAGCTCAGATCAGATGAGGGCTGGGGGAAGCTGAGCTGATGGTGGGGCTGGGCCCGGGTGCCTTTGACCAGGATTTGTGAATCAAGGTCAGCCACGAGTTGGGCAATTAGAAAGGAATCTTAAAGAGACCTCAACCCCCATCATTTCCTCCCTTAAACAGTTGAGACTTAAATTCATTTAAGAAAAAAGAAAATATGGTTCAGTGTCCTTCAATTAAGGCAGGGTTGAAGATTTTCTCCAAAGATCTTCAGAGTAGTGGGGTCCCCTCGTCTTGTTCCCCCCTCAAACCATCACCTCCAGATGCCTGTGGGAAAAGGGGCATCGAGCTGACAAGGGTGGTAGAGATTTGGGGTTTCATGCCAGGAGGTGAGGCGAGGTGTGGGGGATGGCAGCAGGGCATTGAGGGGGTGTCCCAGTCAGTTGTCCCCAGTCAATGTTCTCCAGGCTGAAAGGCCAGCTGAGAATCCAAAGTTTGAAGCCTAGAGAAAACAGATCTCGGGAACAGATTAAAAGTGGGGTGTCATCCAGGGTGGAGATGGTGACATTCAGGAGAATGGGGCCTTTAGCAAGAAATGCATCAGGTCCCTTCTGTGGGCTGCTTGTCTGATGGCCCATCTAACTATCAAAGAGAAATAGGAGAAAATGCTGAGAGAAGATTATTTGTAGCCTAAATTCTTTCACCCTTAATTTCCAGGAAAGCTAATTTCTCCTGGGCTTGGGATTAAAGGATGTGGACTCAGAAGTCAGGGGAGGCAAGTGGCCTTGATACCTAGTAGATTTAATGAACCACTGCTCTTTTGTGAGGCAGGGTCCAAGGATGGGCATATCCCCAGTTGTCAGGGCTGCAGATCAAGATAAGAATGTGGTTTAAGATCTTGGAAATGTTGGAAAAAACTGCTGGTTTTTTTTTTTGTTTTTGTTTTTTTTTGAAGAGAGTTGGTTATTCAGTAAGCAAAGATCCTGAATCTTTTCCTTCCTAGTTTCCCCACTCTTTATGGAGGAGGGGTGAAAAGCATCAGCATTGCCTACCCAGCTTACCGGCCCCTGAGGTGTTGGGGCTGTCCTGAGACAAAAGGGAAACAGGGCCAGACCTCAAATTCCTACCAGGGAGCAGGACGCTGGGGGCCAGGTCAGCCCTTGTGGTGTTCTGTGGTGGTGAGAAGGCAGCTCCTCCTGCTCGAATTCAGGGCAGAGACCGGAGTCTTCTGAGGCTTAAGTCTAGAAGAGATTTGCATAAAAGAGCACCTCTGCTTCTCTCTGAGTGTCTGGAGGCAGGAGTTGCCCTGAGAAGAGAACTGAGAGTCTCAGGTTAACCAGATAAACCAACAGGTGTTAGAAATCAGTTTTGTTCTTACACATCTCTATTAGTTGTCCAGTAGCAGATGACCAGGCTAAATACTTATTTACCCAAGCATTTAGAATACAATGATTACATATAATCAGGCTAGAAACAGCAAGGTATGACATAATTGAATTGCATTAACAATTTCTATTTACTATTGCTCTGATTTTATGAGGAAAAAAATGCAAGATAAATTCTAAACAAATATTTATTATAACCTTATGTTGATAACAATAAAGAATTTGTCCCAATGAGTTCATACCCAAGTAGATGTTTCATAAGTGAACATTATTCATACAAATCAGTTTGTTTTTAAAATACCCAATGCAAATACAATCATATACAGAATGTCTAATTCCACATAAGAGAATTCAAGAAGTTAGCAATTAAAACTTTTAGAAATAAATCCTACCGAAGTATGGATGGCATTCACAGAAACCCAGGCTAAGTTTGAATATTGCTCTTTCCCAACCTTTTGGCTTCAAAGGACTCAGAAGCTTTGCTGGGTGTGTCCTAACTGCAGGGAAGCCCTGTCAAGGTGGGTGGAGATAAGGTTAGATAATCTGTTCAGTGGAGTTTATTGAGAGGCAGTAACCGGACCCCAACTCTATAGCTTTCATTCCCTTTAGGTGTCCTTAAGAGAGAGAGATACGACAAAAACTTTTATTTCACCAGAGCTGTGCCATGCTGTCTCAATGAGCAATGCTTGGCTTGAGCATAGAGCTCCAGACAGCATCAATCAAGTCCCAGGAAATTGAGCTGTCCCACCTCACTGATAGAGTGTGGGGGGTTTGTTACCTCATGAACAGGAAGACTGAAATAGAGGTAAGAGCAATATTGGAGTAGGTCTCTAGAGAGATGACATAACCAGTGGAAACGGCTTCTTGATAAGAGATTCCCATAGCTTGGGATGGGAGAGACATTCTGCTATTCTGAAACATAAGATCTTATCAAGTATTCTGATAAAGAGGCAGGGGGAGGTTCTGCAGAACTAAGAGGCAGGGAAACTGAGGCAGGACTGAATCAGGATAATTAGGGAAACTGAGTCAGGACAATAATAAACAAACCAAACTAAAACTAGGAAATGCAAGGACTTGTAGCAAGAACCAGTTTCTCCCCGATAACCCCAGAATTATTAGCATAGAACAGCACTCCTTATTCAGAGAGACACACGCCTCCCTGTTTGAATCTTTGCAGTTGGGGGGCATCTCAGCCAGAGATGGACAGTCTTTAGGTCTGTGGTCATTTGTGCATTTAACTCAGCCTCTGCTGTGTAGCAGGTGGTCCTGCTGCCCTGAGAAGGCACCCAAGTCTGTCAGGGGCTCCAAGAGAGAGACAAAAAATGGAGTTTAAGAGCTTCATATTCTCTCTCTCTCTCTCTCTCTCTCTCTCTCTGTCTGTCTCTAGGGAGGACAGATTTCTGAGTAAATTATGCAATCAGACCAAGACAGGCCACCCCAAACCATTAGAGTCCTGATGTCAAAATGCTGAAATAATAAAGGAACTGGGGTAACAGGAGTGGAGAAATAGATCAGAGAGGCTGCCAGTCCCAGGACAGGTGTCTGATTTTTGGTTGTTTCTAAAGAATAATCCCAAAGACTGAATAAGGGATTTCAAAGTTAAAACATAACTCAGCAAATCATAGTCTAGCAAGTTTTTAAACAAAGAGTAAGATAGTTTCCAATTCAGCCTGAACTGAAATAAGACATCAGTTTTTCCCAATTTCCTGACCAGCTGAAATCTCAGTTTCCTTCCCCCCCTGTTTACAGAAATGATCAGATTATACATAACAGACTAGTAAACTTCCTGAAACACCAATAGTCAAACAGTTTTATGCAGCAATAGTTAAACAGGTTTATACAGCAATAGTTAAAAGTTTTCTCATAAGAACAAGTCCCCCAGTTTTAACATGTTTTTAAAAAGCAGGCCTATCTCACTCAGAACCTTTTTGGTGGAAGGTGGGTGGAGAAATCCCATGTGGCCCCTCCCTACTCTGTTAGAAGAGGCAGAGGGAGGGGAAGGCAGCTAGCACTTACCTCAGGCTACAAGGTACTTTATGGTTGAGTCAAAAACAAAAGACCCTACCCCCACCCATCTTTTAGTGAGCAGGGTGTGGGACTTTTAGGGCATTTAGAAAAGTCAGACCCTAATTGGAGATACTCGACTCCTGAAAAGAAAGTTGGGGGTTGGGCGAGTAGAGAGAGATTGGAATTCTACATAGAATTCAGGTGTTAATTTAGCCATTCTCTAAAAGGCAGCTTGAGGGAGAATCTATTCCTATTCTATATCCCTGGACTTCCTGGACCGAAGCCAGAGAAGTTGAGGCAAGAAAGAGACAGTTTAAGGAAACTGAGGCAGTAAAAAAAGAACTGTCACATACCAAAACAGAGAAAGATTCTAGCGAGAAGCCAAATTAAAAATAGTTAAGGAGTGTTTAAATAGTTTCAATCTCTTAATTCTCCTCCCGTTGCAGTCAGGATGAGGAAAGATAAAAGAAATTATTTTCACTCTCTTAACAATTAATTTGCCTGGATTTGGAATTTTGTTCCTCAGCCAAAATTACAGAGATCTCCTTTCTAAAATGACAGCATGGCCAAAGCTGCACTTCAGAAAAGTAGCCTTTAATTATTGGCATATGGGGCATAGGATGCCAATCCAGAGAAATAGGAGATTGTGCTAGGAGCTCCTGAGACAGAAAAAGGCTTGAGCAGTTTAAATTCTCTGTCTAGGCTTTAGAGAGTAGGTAAGTATGCCCTGAGGCTTAGAAAATCCTATATCCAGCCTAGAGAGCATGTTCTAATGCAGGATGACTAAATCAGGAAACTGAGTCCCATTTTAAAAGGTATGGGACAAGCTAGCCTGGAAGCTGCTCGAACTGCTGAGGATGAAGGTTGGTTTTGAGAGACCTGAAAAGGTTAAGGTTAGTTTTTGGGGTAACAATTTTCAGGGTCCCCGTACAGGCCACCAATTAATGAGGGAAAGGAAAGGGGGAACCCCATTTCTCGGCCCATAGATAATCCCATGAGGCGCAGTGTCCCCTGTAAATGAATTTACAGGCCCGAAAACCTAGATTGATAAATAAATGGTTTATTGTAGAAATTTGGAAGTAAAGTTCAGTTAGAACGATGCCAGGGCCAGAGGTGGCCGCTGGGCGAGCAGGAACCCTTACATGGCTGGAAGGATACCATGTGTTGGGGGGAGGGCTCCTGCCAAGAGAATGCTCCAGCTTGTTTCTTTTATACCTAGAAGATGATGGGCGGTACTCCCCAAGTTCTTGGCGGGCTTTTCAATTAGCTCAGATCAGGTGGGGGCGGGGAAGCTGAGCTGATGGTGGGGCTGGGCCCAGATATTCAAAGGGTGCCTTTGACCAGGATTTGTGAATCCAGGTCAGCCTTGGGTTGGACAATTAGAAAGGAATCTTAAAGGGACCCCAACCCCCATGTAGATTATATTATTTCTAAGGCCAGTAGACTTTAGGATCATTGGCAGATTGTTAGAACAATAGCACTTCTAAGTTTAGGGGGTCTCAGGATTACTTCTATATTGCCCCTAGAAGCTGCCACTCCCCATCCCATCATCATTATTATTAAGTAAAAAAAGTAATACCTACCCAGACTTCAGTGACTTGAGCTTTTTTGGTGATTGCAGAATCAAAGAATCACAGTACTGGGAGGGAACTCAGTGGCCATTTGGCCAATTAGTGCTTTAAAAAAAAAAAAAATCCCTTCTACCCAGTACCTGACATGTGGGCCAGTGGGGAGGGAGGGCCAGTAGCCAATATCTCAAGTTTAGGGAATTATCCCTCCCATCAAACCTCAGTATCGACCTTGTGCCACTTCAGCTATTCCTCCTTCTACTCTCCCAGGCCAAGCATTGCAGGCTAATCTTTTTCTCATATAAAAGCCCTTCAGATATTTGAAGACAAATATTATATTCGCCTGCTTTAAACCTCTTCCCAAGGTTCAACAAACCAATTGTTTTTGTTTTTTCAATAATTCTGATGTAGCGTGGTTCCTATCCTATTCTGTTGGTATGCTATGGTTTTGGGGTTTTTTTGAGGCAATTGGGGTTAAGTGACTTGCCCAGGGTCACACAGCCAGGAAGTGTTAAGTGCCTGAGACCCAGATTTGAACTCAGGTCCTTCTGATTTCAGGATTGGTGCTCTGTCCACTGAACCACCTAGCTGCCCTAAAATGAGGCACTTAGGATTCTTCAGATGTCTTATTAGATAAAATTGCCCTCTCCTTTGCTATGAATACCAGTGCCTCTTAGTTATGCAAAGATTGCTCTCTTGGCTGCCACATTTCAATTGTGACTCCGGTTAAATCTATAAGCTACTAAGACTCCCAGGTCTTTTTCACATGAATTACAGAAAGTAATTTTTAGACGTTTTAGATATCTAGATGAAAGAACAAGCTCAGAGTGGTCAGGTCATTCATGCAAGGTGATGTAGCAGCTAGTAAATAAATAAGGACTAGGACCCAGTTTTTTTATGTAGCATTTTATGATTTGCAAAGCATTTTCCATATGTTATCTTGCTTAATCTTGAACAGTAGGCTGAGGATCACAGCATTTGACTGTCAACAGCACCTACCATGTGGAGTGGTGACATTATTATCCCCATTTTACAGATGAGGAAACTGAGATAGAGAGTAGTTAAATGACTTCCTCAGGAGGGTCACATAGTAAGTGCCTGAATTAGGATTTGAATTCAGTTCTTCTTGGCTATAAGTCCATCACTCTCCCTGTTGCACCACTGAACTTTGTTTCCCTCATCTATAAAATTGGGGTAAGGATATCTTACTTATCAGCTTGCCTAATAGACTTTTTTTGAGGAAAGTTGCTTGTAAATTTTAAATTACCATAGTAATGAGTTGTTTTTATTAAGGAGATACTAGCTATTTATTAATAGTAGTAATTTAATATAATTTATTTATTAATGCATTTAAATATAAAACAATATTGATAGTAAATACACAGTATTAATGTGCAATCACATTTACACTAATATTTAAATGTAAAATAATGTGAATAAACAAATTGTGCTAGCATATAGATACATATATTTATCAAAAGTCTATCTTTTTCCAACTCACTTCCAGTTGATCAATGATGGACAGAAACAACTACACCCAGAGAAGGAACACTGGGAAGTGAATGTAAACTGTTAGCACTAATATCTGTCTGCCCAGGTTACTTATACCTTCCGAATCTAATACTTAACGTGCAACAAGAAAATGGTATTTACACACATATATTGTATCTAGGTTATATTGTAACACATGTAAAATGTATGGGATTGCCTGTCATCCAGGGGAAGGAGTAGAGGGAGGGGATAATTTGGAAAAAATCAATACAAGGGATAATGTTATAAAAAAAAATTTCTCATGCATATATACTGTGGAAAAAAAATTCTAAAAAAAAAAGTCTATCTTTTTCTTACAAAATTAAAGGGCTGATATATTCCATTTGTTTGAATTCTTTGAGTCTTTCCATCTGCAACCAGCGGGTGTTTAGGATTGCTGGCACGTGGTACAACGTTCATTTTGGAGACTGTGAAGTGAAGTCACAAGGTTAGATGAATCAGTCCTACAAATGCCTTCTTTTTAAAAGCTCAGTGGGGAGCCAAGTCCTCCTGTGTACCTCATTACTTGCAGTTTCCCACTGATCCCATGGCTCAGCTCTGATGGGGAATTATAATAGTTTAGACACATACATTCTGGACCTTTTGCTTCCTTAATTAAGCAAGTCATTAAATGGGCACTAACCTTAAAAACATGCTTAATCTTCATTTCTCCAGCAAGTCCAGAATCTCAGGATTTAGGATATCACACTAAGGTGAGAGTTGGAGGCCTATTTGGGAGTGTGAAGCTTGGCTGTGAACTTGATCTTGGCATCACTAGGCTACAGATAATCATGAAAAAGGAAATAAGGGCCTTTTTTTTTTTTTTTTAACCCAGAGGAGAAAGACCTAATTAAGCATAGGCTGATGTGCACCTACATTCTTTATCACCTCATATCTGACCCAGGAAGAACTTGTTTCACATGCCTAGGGATTTCTCAGGAAAACAGGCCAGATATCTGAAGAGAGAGGTTCTTTATACTTCCCAGAATATTATTTCTTGCCATTTTGATACTTCTACATCATTTACATACAATGTACTAGAGCAAGAAGTGGTCATCCAATAAACCCATGCAGAGAGTTCTATCCCAGAAAGTTCATTTCATGTGAAATGAGTTTCCTATAAAATAACATGTCAGTATTATAAGTAGTTAAAAATCTGAAATCAAGACATATGAAGAAATCAAAACTCTTTAATTGGTGTATCTTCCCAGACAGAATAATGAGACATCTTTGGAACAGGGTACACATCTATAGGGTACCCTGTGGAAGATCTCTTTTACATGTTGTGTTCCACTAATTATGTGCCTTTAACACATCATTTGCTTACTCTGGTCTTAGTTTTGCCTTTTTTAGGGAAGTTCATACTGTGTACTGAGAAAAGCTCAAAATGAGTACATGATTTAGAAAGAATAGGTAATACCTTAAGCAAATTGGAGGAGCATGGAAAAAATTACTCATTATATCTGGATAAGGGAAGAATTTATGGCTAAACATGAGATAGAAAGAATCATGGGACCATTTTAATTAAAAGAAATTTTAAAAGTTTTTTTGATCCTTATACAGAATGGAAATTCTAGACCCTCTTCATCCTGCTTGTCATGAACTGAATTTATTCCATCCTTTCAATGTCCTTTCTAAAATGTCAAATTTAAATATCAACAGAATTTTCCATAACAGAGAGCAGGGAAACAATAATTTTCCTCTTTCTGTAGACTAATAGAGGACATCTTTTTCAGCTGTAATATCACACTATTGACACCTATGGAATTTTTCTTCCAATAAGACCTAGGTAACTTAGTCACACCTTTCATATTCTACACTTGAGTTTTTCATTTTTTTATTCTTAATTTAATAGCAGAGGGAAAAAAGAATGCTTCTACATATAAAGTAGAAAAAAAAAGAAGAGTGTATGTGAAATCATAAATATTATATACATTTTGGATTTTTTTAAACATATATTACAGTTGAAATTATCTTGCTTTTCTGTGTTTCTCTCTAAATTTCATTATGTTCCTTCCCTCCTTTTCATCTTTTTATGGAATTTAAAATTTTCTCTCTCTTTTTTTTGACTTTATCACTAAGTTTTCCCTCTTCCCAAGTTATCCCATCCATATGAAAATTAAAAACAGCAAATAGAAAACTTGTAACAGATAAGCCTAGGCAAAACAAAACTGAACAAAACAAATCCACATATTTACATGTCCAAAAAAGGTTGTCTTTTTCTGTATGTTGGGTCTGTGATTTCCCTGTCAGGAGAGCATCCTTCACAATTAGTCTTTGGGAGTTGTGGTTGGTCATCGCATTAATCAATTTATACTAGATTTTTTAAACTTAGTTGTAGAACATTTATCTTTCCTACAGAACTCACTTTTGTTCAGCTTATTACAGAATAGAATGGGAAAGATTCAGTTACATAAGGAAATAGTAGGGGAACAAAAAAAGGTTTGAACAAAAATTTCAGTGATAAGCATACATATAATCATTCAAGAGACCAAAGAGCCATATGGTCTGGTTGGTGCTGAGTGTTTGTACAGATAAGAAAAAAAGCTAAAGTCTGAGGCATAAGTTGAGACCAGACTATGAAAAACTTTAGATTCCAGATAAAGCAATTTCGAGTTGACCTTATTGGAAATGGGGAACCACAATTGAATAATCTGAAAAGAATCAAAGAAAAAGTCAATTTGGAAAACATAACAGTACAGATGTCTGTAAAAAGACAGATTAGGCATGTGCAGCATATCCACTTTAATCTCAACTCCCACTCAGTCTAGAACTGGGCTACTGGAGGGCAAACCTAAGGAGTTAAAGGGATTATCTTGCTACCACCATACAATTCATGAGCTGGGTTTTTCCTGCCTTGACTGTGAGGAAAATCAATTTAGATATCATAGCATAAATAAATGCTATAATAATAATATTAAACAATAAAAAACAATTAAATTAATTATTTAATAAATTATTATGTAAATATGTAATGAAATAAATTAAATAATAATAAATAAATGGTATAAAATATGCCCCATCCCATGCCTACCTCCACCCCTGCCTAAGTCAGTGATGTGCTCTCCCATCAGTACATACAAAGACCAGGGGAAAGTCAGCTAAAATTTAGTGAGTAATTCAGTTCCTGGTTCCTGGAATTCCTTTTCTTCGTTTCAAGGAGAGTTAAGTAAGAAGTTCCTCCTAGATATAGCATGGTCTCCTTTAAGCCTTGTGAATCTGTACCAAGTCTTTCTCTGGTACGCAGTGCAGACTGTGCCAGCAGACATTGTCTCAGGGAGGATAATGCTAGAATAGTGAGAGGAAGGGGGGTAGGAGAAAATCCCTCCAGACCTTTTGGAAATTCAGAGTCCTCCAGCCAAGCCGTATTGAGAGGGGAAAGGATCCAAGGCTGAAACCAAAGTGCTCTTTTCTTTTTCCAAGTGACTCATGGGATTTAACTGAAATTCTTCATTTGCCACTCATTTGCTAGGATCCCCATCTTTGCCAGCTACTTAAATAACCTGATCTTCTATTTTATAGGCAATCTACAAGCCCTCATAACTAAGTTTGCTCAGCCAATTTGAACACCTCCTATCAACTCTATTCTCTTACTCTAAAGTGTTTCATTATTTGGTTAATTGAAGATTGTTTTCTCTTCATAAAAGCATCTAGGCATTTTATCTTAGCAAGGTAGGCTTGAAGTCAAAAAGACTAAGGTCTTTACGAAGACCTTAAATCTGGCCTTGAATATTAGATGTGTGATCCAGGGGAAGACACCTAACCTTAATTTGCCTCAGTTTTCTTAACTGCAAAATGGCTTCCCAACAGGATTTCTGTGAAGATTAAAAGAGACAATATTTCTAAAGCACTTAGCACATAATATTTATAGAGCACTTAGTGGCAAGTAGTAGGATAATGTACTTATTCTCCTTTGAGTGACTTGATAACCTATTCAATCAATTCCATCCATTTTCATTTAAATGGGGTTAAGGCCTCTATATAATATTCTTTAAAAGAATATGTGGGCTCCAACTGAATTATTTTTCTTTTTTTTTTAAGTTTTATTATTATTTTTTCATATTTAATCACAGTTATTTATCAGGATAATTATAACAGGGGACTTTCCCTTCTAAGCAAGAAAAATAGTTAAACAAATATATCTAGAACAATGAATATCTTTAGACATGGTATGGGACACTCTGCCCCACCTCCCCCTCTTCCCCATTTTCCCAAGACCCTTATCTCCCTGCCAAGAGGATGTATATAAGTTTTATTACCTGTCTTCAGAGACTAAGATTAGTCATAACAATTACTGGGTTTGATTTCACTTTAGTTTGCTGTTTATTTACTTTATTGACATCATTATGTATATTGTTCTCCTAGCTCTCCCCTTTTCACTGTGCCAGCTCATATTTCTTCTTTCCATATTTCTCTGAATTTTTCTCATATTTGATATTTCTTATCCCACAGGAATATTCCATTATATTCATATGCCATATCCAACTGAACTATTTTCCCTGCTGCCTCTAAAACATGTATTATTTGGTTTGGCCCCTTTGTTTAATATTAGAGAAAATGGCAGCTTTGGGAAAATTATATAACAAACTGGTAATTTGGGCTAAGAACTTGAAAAGTAGAGTCCTAGAGGCCATTCCAAACTTCTGGAATGTATTAATAAGATAACCACATTACTTGCAATCTAATGATGAAAAAATAAATTTAGCCTTAAAAGAGGTAGAAGTAATAACAGCAACTGTGTACCTAGCATTTTAGGTTCTATAAATACTTTCTTCTCAATGCATTATTATGCCTATTTTACAGAAGAGGAAATAGGAGAGTAAAATATATTGTTCAAAGTCACACTACTAGTATATGGTGAAGCCAGAATTTGAACACATGTATGCAGATTGCCATTCCAGTGTTTTCAGTTCAAACTGAAAACTTTAACTCATTTCTCTTTCTTTTATTTTCAGGCTGTTTGGTGCGAAGACTGGTAAATGTCTCTTTAGGTATCTTGATTGCCTACCTAAGCATTCCTGTGATTATGAATTTGCTTAATTCCAATCAAGTTATGAATACCTCATTCAACCCTCTCCGAATAGTCAACACTTATGGAGCATTTGGAAGGTATGATTCATTTTCAGGGTATTTTTTATCCAAATTTATCTTCTTATTCTATTATCTATTATCTTTCCTTTTTTCTCAGATGGACTCTCTGTCTCACTTGATTTTTTTTTAAAAATTTTATTTATTTATTTAGTGTTTTTCCCCCAGTTATATTTAAAACATTTTTTTACATTTTGTTTTTAAAATTTTTGCATTCCAGTTTCTCTCTTTTACCCCCACCCAAAATTAAGAAACCACATGTGAAGTTATGCAAAACATTTCCATAAAAGTCATGTTGTTTTATTATTATTTTATTTTAATAATTATTTTATTATTAATACCTATTATTGTCTATATAATATTCTCCAGGAGCCTCAGGGGAAAGTACATAGGGTTAATTCCAGATATGTAGCATTGTTGAACTGCAGTAGAAAAAACTCTAGATTTAAAATGAGAAGATTTGAATTCAAATCCTGGCTCACAAAACTATTAGATTCTAATCAGCCATTGGAAATCCTGTTGGTTTTGTTTTTCAGTTGTTTTTTAGTCATATCCAATTCTTTATGATCCCATTTGGGATTTCCTTGGCAAAGATAATGGAATAGCTTGCTGTTTTCTTCTCTAGCTCATTTTACAGATGAGGAAACTGAGGCAAATAGGGTAAAGTAACTTTTCCAAGGTCATGAAGCTATAATTCCCTGAAGCTGATTTGAACCCAGTTGTTCCTGATTCCACACCTGCCATTCTATCAGCTGTGCCACTCAACTGTCCTATTAGAAATGTCTAAACAAATAATTGCACTAAAGGACAGATAAGGTCATTTCAAAGGGGAAACCATGGAAAATTGATATAGCTTGATTCGCAGTTCACTGGTCCTATAAGGGAATAAACCCTTATGAGTCTACGTATACTTATTAATTTACTTCCCCAGAACTTCTTCTGAATCAGGAAACAAGCTATCTTTTGCCAAAGATAGAATCATTATAGAATCATTATAGAATTCCAGAAAGAATCCTGGAATTTACCTGTTCTCTAATAATAGATACACAAAGAAATTCAGAGGAGGGATGATCCAAGAAAGGAACTTATTATATAAGAGACCATTTGCCTAGATGTCTGAACACAAGTGCACAGAATGAATTAAATATCCTAGTGTAAGGAGGCAAAGTTTACCTCACAGGTACTACTGAGACTTGATGGATTATAGTTCTGGGACATTCCTAATTCAAAAGAAAAAGGGTAGGCAAAAGGCAAGGTGTGGGAGGAGGTGGAAAACTGCAATTTATTAAGAAAACTTGTTCCACGTATAGAAATCTAGGAAACATGGTACAGAGTACCTTGGCAAAAATTAACAGAGGCAGATAAAGAAAGAAACAATCTTGACACTAGGGCAAACTGCAGATTATCTAGACAGAGAAAATACAAGAGATATTTCAAAAGCAATTTATAAACCTGACACAGAGATTTGATAGAATGGTGTTGGGAAGAAGCAGGGCTGGGCCTTCAATTAATATCTCAAGGATTCACCTTTTTACACACACTCATAGCAGAATAGCTAATAATTTTTTGATTTGCCATAAAGATAATTATCTCTTTCAAAAAACAAAAACAAAAAACAAGACCAAAAAGAGACGATTCTTAGAGAAGTCTGAAGACCTGGTTCCTTCATAGACTTTTAGGGAACTGATTTTGAGGATTCTAGAGAAAGAGTAGGTAGGATCCTGTGAAGTAAAATTCCACAATCTGATAAGAAAGGCCCAAAGGTGAAATTCTGAAGGTTAAAAAAAAGGTGGGGGGGGGGGAAGAACAGTTGTGGTAAAAAATAAAAAGGAAGGATAGTCTAAAGATACCAATGTGGATGCATGTAAAACCCACCAATTTAGATTTTTTAAAAGACATATCTAAAAGGTAGAAGCAAAGGTAAATGACAGAAGATAATTATAAATATGTAGCCTGGCCTTGTAAAAAATAGTATCAGAAGTGCTAATGTTCAGAATAGGCTAAGGCTGACAAGGAAAATTAAGGACAACAAAATAGGCTTTTTTTTTTTTTTAAGCTAAATTGGATTGAAAAATTGAAGAGAATAAAAGATTACATTGCTTAGAATACATGGGATAATAATTAACAATAGACAAAAAAAATTATTTTGCTTCTCTTTTCTCTGAAAACTAGAATGATCTTTAGGATTGGAAAGTTCAGAACAAGTCTATCTATGATGAATTGATTATCAAAATACATAAAGAAATAACAGTGATAGAGCACTTAACTCTCCTTAATGAGTGTGTGGTTTAAGAAATCAAGTTAGTATACTAAAGAAAATGGTAAATGTGATGGCTGTGCCATTGTTAATCATTTCTAAAAGTTTATAGAAAACAGCAAAGGTACCAAAGGATTGGATAAAAGGAGATGTTACCTAGATCTCCCCCCAAATGGAAGAAAATCTAATCTGAAAACTCTTAAGATCAATGGGTTTGCCTTTGATTTGTGCCATTTTATTTAGTAAGACAATGGATGATGAATACTTGCAAAAGCTAGCATATCTTCATCAAAAACAAGTCATGACAAGTTAATTTTATTTTGTCGTTTTGGACAAGAGTTTGAAGCCTGGTAAATCAAGGAAGTGATCTAGAGCTAGCTTACCTATATGTCAGTAAACGATATGGCAAAGTCTCTCAAAATATTCCTGTGGAAAAGATGGAAAGGTGTATATAGTACTGACACTACCGTTAGATGGTTTGGTTAAATAGGCAGACTCAAGTTCATGAGGTAATGAAAAGAAAATTAAATGTGGAATCACAGAACTAGTTTAAATACTGCCATTGCTACCTTCTGTGTGTGTGATATTAGGCAAGTCATTTAACTTCTCTGGGCACCAGTTTCCTCATCTCTAAAATTAAAGGATTGAACTTTAAAGTTACTTCAGACTTTAGATCTATGGTCTAAAGAACTTAATGGACCAGATGCCTCTCAAGTGAATATTAAAACATTAAAGATTTTATATCAAGAAAAATAAAATAAATAAAAATAAAAAGATTTTATGTCAGCTTGGAAGGCAATCTTCAGTGGAATTTTCTAGAAGTTTGTGCTTGGTCTTCCTTGCTATAACATTTTAATTAATGGCTCAGAGAAAGGCATAGGTAGTATATTTACCAAATTTATAGAGGACACAAAGGTATAAAAATAATTAACATACTGAATGACAGAATTAAAATATAAAAAGATCTTTAGAGGCTAGAACTCTGGAATTGATCTAGAGATTAAAAGAAATGAATATAAAGTTAGTCTTATACTGGAGTTCAAAACCTGGCTTTTACAAGTAGAAGATGAGGAAAGCACGACACACCAAAAGTTCAACTAAAAAAAGATCTGGGGGTTTTAGTTAACTGAAAGCTCAATATGAGTCAATAGTGTAATATAACAGCCAAGAAAAAGATAAAGGCTGCTTTAAGAGATGGATAGTGCCTATGACTGAGTAGTTAATAGCTCACAAAGTTCATTATCATGTTCATTTCGAGACAACACAATTTTGGAAAGACTTTGGTAAATTGGAGAATGTCTAAAGAAGGGCAGTCCAGATGGTGAATAGCCATAAGTTCATGCCCAGTGAAGCTATGGGAGAATTCTAGGAAAGGAAGGAGAGATATTTAGGTGAGAGAAGACTGGAGAAGGTGCAGAAAATATTAGCTGTTATACAAAGGAGAGATAAGATTTGTTCTGTCTGGCAACAAAGGACAAAACTAAAAGCATTGACTAACATCATAAAGAGACAAATTTAAGCTTTTCTTTTGGCACTATACAAAGGCAGTGTGGGCCCCAAAAAGTGTTATCTCTCTGGAAGACTTCAATATAAATTGGATTATTGCTTGTTAGGTGTTTTGTAGAAGGGTTTCTTTTACTGGATAACTTCTGGGCTCCTTCCGACTCTAAGAATCTGTGAAAAGTGCCTTCTGTGATACTCTATCCTATTTAAGCCCCTCATTTTACCAATGGGCAAATCAAAGCCCAGAATGGGGCAGTGACTTGTACATCACATGTTTGTGGCACAACAAAGCATCAAACTGGGCTTTGGCACTGGGGCCAAAGGTCTTCACTACAGAATCATAAGAAGAGCACTTCAGGATAAACACCAGATTGTCATGTTTGTGCACTCTAACATCAATCCTCCCAGAATCACCAAAATAGCAGAAATATTCACAACCTCCAGCATTCACTGAACATATTGGAAGAAAGAGCAAGCTCATATTACCTGATAGTAAAGCATCAAACCACTCTGATAAAACTGGCTACAAAAAATATGGGGTCATTTTCAGCAGTACTTTTTAAAAAAATTGCTTATTGATTATCTTTTATTTTTATATTGCCTAGATTTCCCCCTGTATGCTATATTTTCCCATATTTCCCCCATATAAAATAAAATTTTAAAGAAAAGGAAAAAAACAGCAAATAGATTGATACATTTTAAAAATCTGATGTCATATGCAATTTTCCACAGTCATAAACCACTCCCAACCCCACTGCCACAAAGGAACAAGGGAGGCATCTTCTCATATCATCTCTTTTTTAGAGCCAGCTTTCGTAGTACTTATGTAATATCCTTTTTGATCATTTTGTGTGGGCTGTTCTTCCTTCTCATTGGGTTACCATTTTCCTGGCTCAGTTAATTTCACTTCTAAGCAGTTCTTTAGAAGGAGAGGTCTGCAGCTAGAAGAATAGCTTCTGGGCTTCTTGTGATCAAACCAGTAGATACTGATTAAGCTTTTACTGTTGCTAGGTACCTTCTTGTACTTAGCATCAACTTCAACCCCTTACTCTCCTTTGCCCCACAAGTCAGTTGTCAGAGCTTGTCATTCCTTCTTTTACAGGATCTCAGTGCCTTCTCTCTCTTCACACAGCTGCCACCTTAGTTAAAGTCTTTATCACCTCTTACCTGGATTAATGCAGCAGCCTTCAGGTTGATCTCCCTGCTCCAGTACATCCTGCATCCTGCAGCCAGTCCAATTTTCTTTAAATGCTTATCTGACCAGGTGACTTCCCTATTCAGCCAATCCCAGTGGCTCCCTATGGCTTCTAAAATAAAATATAATCTTCTTTTTTAAAGCTCTTCCCACTTGCTCTTTCTGCCATCCACCCAGACTGGCCTTCTTTCTGTATCTCACCCAAGACAATCCACCTTTACTTCCATGTCTTTGCATTGGCCAGCTCGTGTGCCTGGAATTCACTCCCTTCATACCTGCAATTTAGAGTCTCTTCTATTAAGATGCAGCTCTATATTCTGCATGAAGTCTTTTCTGATCACTCGGTAACTATAAAGACCTTTGCTCTCAAAACTACCTTGTTTTTACTGCTTTCTACATATTTATATTTATTCCTTTTATATTTATGCTGTTTATATATATTCATCCGTTCTTATCTTTCTTATTATGTATGTAAGTTCCTTTCAGAGAAAGATTTTTTTCACCAATTATACTGGCATCCCCAGAGCATGGCACAATGCCTGGCACATAGTAGGTACTTGTCAAGTATATGTGATTTACTGATTGATTGGTGTTTCATTAGATTGGAAATCTGTTTCTTTTAAGGTAAGTTAACTCATCCCAAAGGGATGTATTAAAAATATTTCCATAATGTTTTGGTAATCCTACCCTATATCAACCATTAAAAAACATTTCTAGCTCAATCTGAACATTCAAGGGCATGAAAATTGAAATTTATATGGTAGACATTGACTATTATTTTTAATAGAAATTGTTATCCCAAGTTTCCACTGGGAAATGCAGCCTAGGGTATAATTCCATCATAGTCACTTTAATTAACGAATTTGTGAAAACACTTATTAGGTTATGATGCAAATTCTAGAAATTTGTTTAGTGAACCATAGTGAGCCATTATAGGATGAAATGAGCACAAGCATCTATTTCCCCATCAAGTTAGTATTCTTTCTTTACTGAAAATGTTGAATCCCTAAACAAAAGGAAACTAGAAAGAAGATGATGGGATGGGAAAAAGCATTTTGTTGTTTAGTAGTTTTTGAGTTGTGTCTGGTTCTTTGTGATCCCATTTGGTATTTTCTTGGCAGATATACTGAACTGATTTTCCTTTTTCTTCTCCAGCTCATTCTACAGATAAGGAAACTGAGGCAAATGGGGTTAAGTGAGTCATCCAGGGTCACATAGCTCAGTGTCAGAGACCAGATTTGAACTGAGGAAGATGTGATTTCCTAACTCCAGGCCCAGGGCTCTAGCTACTGTACCACCTAATTGCCCCTAAGAAAAATGCTTATAAATTTCAAATAATTCAGTGTGAAAGAGGGTGTGTGCATTGGGAGTTAAGGGGTGACTTCCATTCAGTTATTTTAATTACATGTGTGGAAATATCTAATTTTGTCACCAAAACCCTGTCTACCAATAGGACTCTGGTGATTCACTTCTCATGTGTCCCTATGCTTTTGGAGTATCTTTACTCTGTACTCTGTATTCTGTGCTCCAAACGAACCGGAATCCTTGCCATCTCCCAGAACATTTGCCCCAATGTCTGTGGGTTTAAGTTCAAAGCCTCGCTAAAATTCCTCTTGTGCCATAAAACATTCCTGGAACTCACCAGGCAAAAGTGAGTGATCTTTCTTTCCTCAAACCTCAGATATCCTATTCTAGGCTGCACTGTAATTGTATAATTATTTTTATTACATTACACATTTTTGTTTCATATTCCCCTTGTAGTCTGGGGACCATATCTTTGTAGCTCTGAGTATATACTGTTGCAAACTGTAGATTAGGACCTAAATGGAGTATAAATATCTGAAATGAAAGTAACACGCTGGTATAGAACATAGTGTTTGCTGTGTGGCATCCTGAGAACATATATGGAGGCCTGTTTAGGGGCTAACTTTCTAAGCCTCTCTGTACACTTCCAATTAGGTGCAATGATTTTGTTTTCACTTTCTGTTTTCCTTGGCAGAGCTCTCCCTCCTCCTGCCCTAACAACCCCTATGACTTCTGCTCCCACCCCCAACTGCTGCTGAGCAATAGCTTTGTGAGACCCATTTCTCAGCCAGAATGGTGCCATGCTTGGATGCCTTAAGACAGCTGTTAATGGGGCCCCATGAGTCAGCTATTAATGGGTGTTCTTTAAGCACTGTGTCTGGGATTTTCTCAGCTGACCGGAGGCCAGACATTAGAACAGACAACCAGTCAGAGTTTGTGTGTGTGTGTGTGTGTGTGTGTGTGTGTGTGTGTGTGTGTGTGTGTGGCCTTCATTATACCATTAAAAGAACTAAACTTACACACTGTTGGTTCAAAGACAGAAGGAATAAGAAATCGGGGGGAACCTTCCAACCTTCCACCCTGCTGATGGAGCCACTTTTCTGCTCTGCTTGTCTCAGTTACAATTGGTCAATCAACAGGTATTTCTTGAGTGCCTGCTATGGGCTAAACTTAGTACTAGTATCTACTAGGCACACAATATTTTTTCACTTAGACTATCGTCACTTGCAAGAGTGACTCCCTCAATATCAAAATGTTCTAATTACCATAATAACAACCTCAGCTCTCCAGCCACCCAAAATGAAAAATTTTCTGGTTAGTTCACAGTCAGCAACACAGGCACAGCAAGAAATTGGCGATACAAATGTTCACAGAGTATTTCCTTCACCATAACCCTACATACATATTATTTATCTCCATTTTAAAGATGGGAAAAAAAAGATGGGAAAACAGCTTCAGATTGGATCACTTGCCCATGGTCACAAATCTAAGAGTCTGAGTCAGAATTTGAACACAGATCTCCGAGTTCTCATTCCTGTCTGTTTTCCATTTACACTATGCTGCCATTCAATAGATACAGCATCATAATTTATAACTACAAAGAACTAAAAATTTCAATGTAAAAAATTGTCAAATATCTGAATAAAGTAACTTCCAATGCCTCTGGGACTGGCTAAAACTTTGTGTTATTTTCCCAGGGAGGCAGCAGAACTAGACCAGGGGGAATTCTGTCCAGCCATGGCACCGTAGAGTTTTGCCATGCTTGCTCCATGGATATAGCAGTATTATAGACTGGCTTTATATACATTATATACATTTATATACATTTATATACATTTATATACATTAGAACCTTGGCAAGTTGTCAAAATTCTGAAAACCTTGCTTCCCCCATGACAAAATATGTTATAATAATTCTTTCCCGAGGTGACTCAAATCTGTGGAGTCCCAAGATCATAATTTAGGGGGCAGTACTTAGAGTTCCCTTAAATAAGACCAGAAAAGCATTAACAATAACAACAAAGCAGTAGGTGAACAGATTACAGTGTATACAGATAGTCTGTGGAACCTCAACTTGGAATCAAGAAACTGGTCTTAAAATTTGGCTTTGCTGCTTGACTTGTGTGTGACCTAAAGCAACCTCTCCCAGAGCTTCGGTTTCCTCCTCTACAAAATGGAGGGTAATAATCCTTGTCCTATCCCTCAAGGAGTTGTCATGAGGACAGTGTTTTATAGGTATAACAGTCTACAAATGTGAGATAGAAATATGAGAGGGGAAGTCTCTTGGAAAGAGGGATTCTGTCCTCTGGCAGGAGAGGGCAGGTAGCCCAAGTGGATGTCACATGGGGAGTGAGTGAGGGATAGGCCCTAGACATGTGGGGAGAGTTGCTGCCTCAGTAACTTGTGCCTCCTACCTGTCTGATAGGCACATCCTAGACAAGGACCTCTGCATGGACCCTGCAAAGGGGCTTAGCTTAACTAGCACCCAGACCGAAGTAGAGTTACCCAACTTGCCTGTATTGGGAACCAAGGCATTCTCGTGCTATGGAACTGTGGGAAGTGGCCAGGGATGAGACATTCCTCATCAGCAAGTTCTGCACATATGAGCGGGATGGCAGTGACCATTGTTGGTGTCCTGTTCCTCAGCCACAGGTTGTCAGTGGCAGCAGAGACTTTTGTATAAGCATTTGGGACCTTGCTCAGGAGAAAGTGCTGGACAGCTCTGGCCCAGCCTGCTGTGCTGCTGCTTCCCCCTACAAGGACCTGTGTTCCCCTCAGTTCTCCCTCTCCAGCATCCTTCGGTCCCACTCAGCCACTTTTTGCTCACAAGCGTTGGTTGGAACCTGGCGTCTTCCACCATACTATGTCCAGGGAGCCAATTACAATTCCTGATCCCAAGAGTGCCAGAAAGTAGATTGGGCTTGAGACAAAAAAGGCAAACTTCTACCCACAAATCTATACTCACCTATTCCTTGGTTTGTGAGAAGATAAGTCTTGTATATTTAAAAAAAAAAAAGAGCAGTGTGGTTATTATTAGTGGTCCAGAGCCCCAGTGCCATTGGACTTCTTGTAGAAGCCCCACTTAAAGATGTAATAGGTAGCACAGGATGACATAATGGAGGAAGCTTACCTTGGAATATAGACTGACCTGAATTCCAAACAAATTTCAATAGTCAACAAAGAGAAAGAAACAGGAGGGAAATAATAGAGTTTCAGATCCCTACTCAAGTGGACATAGGTATGAATTCAAATTCTGGACCTACATTTACATTTCTGTATAATACAAGAAAACATTATGAATCCCAATTACCTTGCTTTGGGGAGGGGGAGGAAACTAGGGTAACCAAGAATGCCAATCCACAAGACAGTGAGCTGGGGGAGAGGCCCACTCTATCAAGCCAAAAACCTCTCTCAAAAGCCAAAGGAAGGGGCAGCTAGATGGCCCAGTGAATAGAGCATCAGTCCTGGAGCCAGGAGGACCTGAGTTCAAAGGTGACTTCAGATGCTTTATACCTCACTTAGCCCCAGTTAAAACAAAACAAAACAAAACAAAGGAAGCTTACATTCTTGGAAAAAGCCAACGGGATTCAAGTCTCCTACCAGTAGCAAAGTGAATCAGGGAGGATTTTAATGGCCTATCACATCATGGCCTGCTCTAACTCTTTTCTGTTTCTCCACAGTATTACCAAAGAAAGGACTGAGGTCATTATCCAGGGCACTTCTAGCCTTGTAGCTAATGATTCCACTGCAATATGGGAGGAATATGAATTCAAATGTAAGCCAGGGGACCTGAAGAAGAGACCATGTCTGATCTCTCCATACCACTACCGGCTAGACTGGCTCATGTGGTTTGCTGCTTTCCAGGTAAGACATTTAAGAAAAAAATGCAGTTATCCTAAAGACAAATCCAGTCATACATAACGGCCTCATCCCCCCCCCCCCCCCCAGAATGAATGAATGGGAAAAAAAATTTATTAAGTGCCTGTTATGTGGCAACATTGGATACAAATACAAAATCAAGATAGCCCTACATCTCAGGGAGCTTATATTTTCCTGGAGAAAATAAAACATATCCAAAAGTGACAAACAAGGGAGGGCTGTTCTGACTTGGGAAGCCACAGGGATAGTAATAGAGTAATGCGAGGATTGACTGATATGCCCTTTCTAGTAGCAGTGACAGTTTGGTTATAGTTTCAGAAGTAGAAAAAGGATATGGGAGAAGAGTGTGGATGTGCTCAAAGAAATGACCCCAAGACCAATGGTTCAAGGAACCCTGGAGTCAGAAAGGTTCATGACATTTTACTAATTGTTATGTAGAAGTCAAATAACCTCTGTCTCTTCAGATTCCTCAACGATAAGATGGAAATAATTAAAGCACCTACCTCCCAGGTTTGAAGCAGTAGTAACTGTTTAAAAACAAAAAATAAGGTTTATCACAGTGTCTGGCACATAGTAAGCATATAATAAATGCTTGTTCCCTCCCATTTCTCAAGGTGGTTGAGTAGATATAGAGAAGGACTGCATAACATACTACCAAGACAAATCACGCTCAAGGGAAATAGTTCCAAATGTGATTAAGACACCTCCACTATTCCTGGGGAAAAGATTTCTGGTGACTTAGTGGCCAGGAAGGTGTAAAATCAGATAGGGCAGATGAAGAAAAGATGATCAGGGTGGAAAATTATGGAAGCATAAGCAGGAGGCAACAAGGCTACGTCCAAATTCTCTCCCCCCCCCCCTTTTTTTTTTTGGAGGCTGGGGTTAAGTGACTTGCCCAGGGTCACACAGCTAGGAAGTGTTAAGTGTCTGAGATCAGATTTGAACTCGGGTCCTCCTGAATTCAGGGCTGGTGCTCTTATCCACTGTGCCACCTAGCTGTCCCCAAATTCTCTCCCTTTATCCAGAGCTGTCATCACCTTAACTTAGGAGGCAGCATGGTAGAGAAGAACTGGATTTTGAGTCAAAAAGTTGACCCCCAAATCCTCTGTCTGCTCTCTGTTATCTTTGTGACCTTAGGAAAGAAACAGGGCTTCTCTTTCCTCATTAATAAAATGATGTGTGGACTAGATGATCTATAAGAGCTTTGAAATTCTATGATTCTGTGATCTTCCATGGCAAAGATAATATGATAACAATAGTTAATATTTCTATTGTAGTAGAATATGTGGTGGAACACATTTTCTCTAAATTCTGGCATCTTGACTTTAATCCCCTTGTTGAAGTGCATTGCTATACACTTCATTGAAGTGCATTGCTATACACTTCATAGCGCTTTATGCCTCTTTTCTTAATATATAGGAGGTCTAATTGTGGTCTGAAAATTTGTCATGGAAAATAATGTCTAGGTGGTCGAATTTTACAAGCTAGGACTAAGTTTAGGTTGGATTAGCCTTTCCATATTTTCTGTTATATGTGCCCAGGGAGTGCTAGGTTGCAATGTCACTGTTTTTACTCCTTTTTCATTCCTCTACTTTTATACTGTAATAGAATTAACTTAATTAACCTAAGGTAGCTTGTTATTTTTTGTTAGGTTTTTTTTTTTTTTTTTAACAACAAAGGACTGTCATGTTGATGTCTGTCCACTGCTTATCTGTTTGTATTTTTAACCATTATGCCACCCTTTTCTGGTCATGTGGGCAGGAAATTATGAATAGTAATAATAGAAATAACTCATACTCATTGCATTTTAAAATTTGCAAATACTTTTCTCATAAAAATCCTCAGAGGTAGTTAGTATAAAGATGATTATTCTCTATTTTAGAGATTTCACAGCTAAGTGATCAGGAAGAGCATTGTAGAACTTGCTGATAATCTTTGATACTGGGCAAGAAGAGGCTGGTGGATCACTTGCACTTAAGAGTTCTGAACTACACTAGGACTAAAGCCAATGAGGTATCTATAGTGAGTCTCGCACCAGTGCTATGAGCCCTTATGAGTAAGGGGTTGAGGGAAGGTCATCCAGAACCTAGAGAGGGATGAACCTGCCAAGCTTTCTTATTATCAGAAATGGGATGGGCTTATGAATGAATGGCTGCTAAACTTCTAGTATGAGTGGAAGGAAAAGAGGAAGAAACAGTGTCGTTATACTGTTAGTAAATATCCAAAGCCCAAAGTACCAAAAACCAAAGTTTGAACCAATCTTCTGATTTACTTTAGTGCTTTTTGCCCCAAGGACAATGACAGATTCAAGAATCATATGACCCACACTGTGAAACCTGAGCAAACTGTGTGTGTGCACTTGCTTTTGGATGTAAAGTCTGATTCAGTTAATCTGTTTCATGGGATTTTTATGACGAAAATCTTTTCTGTCTGAAAGTAAATTTAACATAGAGACTTGAACATTAACATACTTTGCCCCGATTGACAACAGAACAGAAGCAAATGCTATAATAAGATCGCCCACTGGCCTTACCTTCTCTAAAGACACACATAAACTTGTAGGATACTGCAAGCATGGTTCTCAAACTTATTAAATGTTTGCTCAGTGAATGTCTCATCTCACCATGCTATAAGGGGAAAAGTACTACAGCAGAAGCCAGAGGGTTTCATTCCCATCTCTTCCACTGTAAACTTGGGTAAGTCACTTAATCTCTAAAAGGATATGTTTCCTCACCTATAATGTAAGGATATTTATGCTCTTTACCAATCACAGTGATTGTGAGAATTAAAATAGATGATGTATGTTATTAAAGTTTAATAAAAATGTCAAGTTTAATCATTATTATCTGACATCCAGAGTTTTAAATTTCAGAGGCCGAATCAACAGATGGATGAGAACATTTCTGTTCACATTGTGGACCATCTTTCTTAATAATGCAATTCAGAGGATTTTTTTTAGGTGATATGTAATGTCTTTGTGCAAGTGGAGTTAATGATTAAGCCCTCTAAGGGCTTGATCATTTGATTGAATCAAATTTGACATTTAAATTCAAAGCCATAATTTATATCCTTCCAAGCAATGACCTGTCCATTGAAATTGTAACAACATGTCACACACAAAAATGATAAGAATAAATTTTCAAATATATTTTTTTACTAAAAGATGATTTTTTCCAGCAGTGGATTTCCAGCAGTGACATCATCCTTTTTAAGGGAGTATCTCAGAGATCTGTCCCTGTTCCTCCAGCAGTTTTATCACTGGTTTTACTAAAGAGAATAATTCTATGCCTAAAATGACAAAGTTGGTAGAGATGGCTAATACATTATAAATAGCAGAAATAGGATACAGAAAGATCTCATTAGGCGAGAACAATAAGCCAAATCTAAAACAAATGTAATAAGAAGTTCTAGAGGTTTTAGCTAACTAGATGAAAAGATAAATGAATCAGTGATATGAAAGGAATGCCCCCAAAAGACTACTATGATGCTGGGTTATTTTTATAGAGAAGTATAATATTCAGTGAGCAACATTTGTCTCATGATCCCACTCCACACTTTCTTACAGAACTTTACCTAGATTTCTTATTTACCTTTATCACATTCTACTTTGTAGATTGGTAAAACATTTTTGCTTCTGGATTTTTTCCCCAATTTTCCACATATTTATTATGGATTTTGCATGTCTTTAGTTTACCTTTTTTATATTGTCTTGCATATTATAAGCCAATGTTTGTTTAATTCAGATTTGATAAATATTGGTTCAATTAATTTAATCACTAGACAGGAAGTCCCACAGCCCTTGTTAATGTCTTAAAACTTGCTTCAACTATCTCCATCCAGCTTTAGATAAGGATGTATAAGTCAACCAGAAATGTATCTTAAATACTTTTCTGTACCTACTCTCTTTTTTAAAAAAAAATGTTCAATTTTATTATATTTTCAGTATCAAATTCCACCCTGTCCCCTACCTTTTCCCAGTGGATAAGCAAGGAATACAGAACTCATTACAAATTTGAAGTCATACAAAACAAATTTCCACATGTACTTAGTCTTTGCTTCTTTTTACCATAAAAGTTGTTATCCTTTGACAGTAACTGTAGAATTATGGGTCAGGAAGAACTCTAGCCACTATAACTGAGAACAGTGTAAAAGGTCCAAAAGATAGGCAGTCACATCAACATGTGAATCTTGTGAATCACCTATCTGCAAAGATGTGATTATAGAGTGACTTAACAACAGAACCTTTAAGAGCATTCTTTCTCAAACATTTTTCTTTCAGCTGGCTATCCTAATGGTTCCTCGGCACCATAAAGTAATAAGGGCCACCTTAACTGCTAAACTTGGGGTTATCAACCTGCAAGTCTAACACAGAGAAAGACTCTCATGAAGGTTCCCCTTTACTGATTAAAATATTGTTAGTTAAAAGTGAAAGAGATGTCATATATGATAGAGGGTACTATGATGCAATGTTGAACATCATTGTGTTGAAGGCCTTATCTATTTTTAATACTCCATGTCATATTTTCTCAGAATAACAAAAAAGCTTTGTTTTTTTTGAAACTCTATCTTATCAAAATTCTACCCATTCTGAAACAGTAATAATCTTGAGATTTTTAGATTTCTTAGTACATGGAGGAGGTAGCTAATAAATATTTACTCTATTGAATTATATCATTAGAATTCTAAGGTCTAGGATAGTCCCGATGAACTTTGCCCTAATCAGACCAAATCAGTAATATTAAATCCCTCAGTGGATACCATGTTTTAAGAAATAATCTTTCTAAACTGGAGTATAGTCACAAAAGGCTGACCAAGATAGGAAGGGAATTTGAAACCATGAACAGAATACTCCAGATGTGGTCTGACTAAAACAGTTTACAATATTACTCTCATGTGCCTCATTTTGCCCAGACTGTATTAATTCACCCTAAACTTTAGGATTTTTCCTGGTTTTGCTGTATCACAAGTATCATAGAAAAATCAATGGAAGAAACAGGAGATGTTTAATCTAGAGAAGAGAAAACATATAAGTTTTAAGAAATTAGGGATCATGTCTTAAGTTATTTTCATCACCTCCAAAACCTGGTACAGTAGAATGGAGAAAGGGGAGTATCTAGAACTAAGATTTTAGTGGTATAGAGAATTCCCAGTAAAGGAAGCTTCTTCTACCAATACAGATCAGCAGTTTATAGTCATAGAAAGTTGCCTGAATCACTGAGAGGATAAGTTACTTGGACTAGCAAGGGTTGCTTACTCTAAGACAAGGTTTCTATCAGCTATTCCTCTTGGCCCTTAATAAGTATGTATTTGCCTGTCATTGAATGAATCTAAATGAAAGACTCACAACTTTTTTATTAACATAGTGAATGAAATATCAAGGTTGGTCAGTTTTAGATCAATCAGTGAATCAACAATTAAATCTCTTAATCAATCACTACATGTCCAGCTGTCACTGCCCTTGAGGATCTCACATTCTAATCTGGAAGACAGCAAATAAATAAATAGATCAATATATAAAATATACAGAGTAAATGGAAAATGAGCTAAGAGAGGAAAGCTTTAAGAGCAGGGGTTAGGGCTGTCGAGGATGGGGGAAGAGCAGGAAAAGTCTCCTGTAAAAAGTGACAATTGAGTTAGGTTTTGAAGGTAGTCATAAGTTCTAAGAGGTCAAGGAGAGAAGGGAGAGTATTCTGGGGATGGAGGCAGGCAGTACAAAGGCACAGTGATGGAGGGTAGAATATGCAAGGAATAGTAAATAGGCTGGAAAGACTGGAAAGGTAGGAAGGGGTCAGGATGTGAATTTTTAACTGCCAGGAAAAGGACTTTATGTAAATAGTAGGAAGCCACTACTTCGTTCATGGGGCTTCATGGGAAGATGTGGACAGACTTGCCTCTTTAGTAAGCTTACTTTGGCATCTATGTGGAGATTGGAGAAGTACTTGAAGCAAGGAGACCCTCTAGAAAGTTATCACAGTATTCCAGACCAGAAATAATGGGGTCCAATACTAGGTGGTGATTGTGAGGAGAAAAGAACATATGCAAGAGACATTGGGACACTAGAAATGACCAGATTGGGCAACCGATTGGATATGTGGAGTAAAAGGGAGCTATCAAGAATGACAATTCCAAAACCTGAGTAACTAGGAGGTTGTTGATGTGCTCTGAAGTAATTGGGAAGTTCACTAGAGAGAAGGGCTTGGGAGAGAAGAAAAAGAATGATCCTGTTTTAAGCCTGTTGAGTTTGAGATGCCTTCAGGATATTTCTTTTGAAATGTCCAGTAGGGGAGATGGTGATGTAAGACTGGAGCTCAGAAGAGAGACCAAGGCTAGATTTCTTCCCTCTGTATTTCTGAGTAACTACTGCCAATTGGCAAGTCAGCCTAGGAGCTCTGGGAGTGGCGGAAGTAGCCCACACCCCACAGCCTGTCTCTGGGAAGGCAATTCCTGTGGAGAAAAAGCCAGCAATCCCCTACAACTGCTGACCAACGGCCACCTATGGAAAAATGAGCCAATTTAGCCTGGCTGAAGCTGCGAAGCACCCTGAGAGAGAGCCAGGAAGCAGTATGTGCAAGGCAAGGCAAACCCCCACCCCTACCTCAGCCGTCCCCTCGCTTTGCCAAGAGTCTGGGGAATCTCAACACTTCTCATCCATTTCCCTGCCCTTACCCCGGGAATTACTGGGGGGAGAGGGTCACTGTGAAGCAGCAGCCTGGCAAGGGCTTCTGCTAACATTTTAACCCCCACTGCAGAAGACCCAGAAAAGAAAGTTCTCACCACCAGTCTTTGATTGATAAATGATTCAACATCAGAAGCTGACATGATTTTTGTTAGGGAAAGTGACCTTAAAGAAAAGCCATCATTATCATCTACTTTATCAGGGCACCCTAAAGACATGGGATCCATCCCTTCTATATTTATGGTTTCCCCCATTAGAATGTGAGTTCCTTGAGCTTGAGAACCATCTTACTTTTCTGTTTGTATCTCCAGGTCTAAAATGATATTTTGCATATTATAATAAATGCCTTTTCATTCATATACATAGAAAATCTGCATAGTAATAATAATTGAACCCATAGGAACTTATCAGATCACCAAGTGGATCCTAGACTAAAAAGTCTTAGGACCAACCACAATTAGTGGGCTTGAATGAAAGATTAGCAAAAAGACACTAGAAGAGTGGTCAGAAAAGGAGAAGAACCAAGTATAAGTCTGTCTATGTCTCTGTCTCTGTCTCACACACACATACAAACATGAGAAACGAGGAGAAGGCAATTTGATTTGGCAATTACAGAATCATTGGTACCTTTGGAAAAAGCAGTTTCATATGAATGATAGTGTCAGAAACCAGACTATGGAGAGGAATGATGGTTACTGAAGATAGTGCTTCTTTTTTGCAAATTTAACTAAGAAAGGGGAGATATAGGTATAATATAAGAAAAGGATGTTTGGGTTTTTGTTTGTTTTTTTAAGGATGGGAGAGACTTGGGTATATTTGTAGGCAGAAAAAAAAAGCAGGAGAGATAGAGACAGAGAGACAAAGAGAGAGAGACAGAGAGAAACAAAGAGGGAGACAGAAAGTGTACACAGAGATAATAGTATAATATTCTGGAGAAAAATTTGGTGCCAGAATCAAAATCCAGAAAAATCTCTTGCCCAATAGGCTGAAATATAATAGAGATAAATGCACAATTCTGCACTTTAAAATCAGTTATACAAGTAGAGAATGAAAAACGTATGGCTAGAGTACAATGGTTACAACATTGGTAAAGGCAGGATGAGAGAGGTGATTGATATTTCTACTGTATTCTGTCCTAAGACCATATTTTGAGTAGTACTACTATATTTTGTTCTGAGTATCTTATTTTAAAAAAATTTTAGTTGTGTTTTTGTACTGTGCTGTTGTCTCCAGAAACTGCCGATCGCTCTCTGGTCTAGAGGAGAGACTTCTTCCTCCAGAGAGCCGCCTCAAGTCTGGCCTAGAGCAGAGACTCCCAGTCTCTTGAGGGCCACTCTTTTTTAACCTCCCAGAGAATGGGTGTGGGATAACGCAAGGGCTTCTAGGAAAAATTACTTCAACCAATGAACTTGCTCCTCCCCAGGAGGTCATAGAAGTAAAACTCCCAGTAAAGGTCAGAACTAGAGAATTGTTAAGTACTGACTTAGCACTTAGTAAGAACCTAATATCTCATTATCTCAGTAGCTCTTAGTAAGAACCTAACATGTTTTATTTTTCCAAATACATGTAAAGATAGTTTTCAACATTCTTTATTGCAAGACTTTGTGTTCCAAATTTTTCTCCCTCCTTCCCTTATCTCCTCCCTCCCCAAGACAGCAAACCAATCTGATAAAGATTAACTATGCACAATTCTTCTGGTCCCTCATGCATCTTTGAACCAATTGATGTTGACTTCCAAAAAAACATAACTAAGACTGATTATGAGAAGGCCTTGAAATTGTGTCAAACAAGAATTCATTAAAAGAACTGGGAATGTTGCCCTTGGAGAAGAGAAGACTTGAGAATCTGATAGATGTGTTCAGGTATTTAAAGGGCTATTATATGAGATTACATTCATTTTGCTTGATCCCAGAAGACTAATTAGTAGCAGTATGCCAAAGTTTGCAGAGAGGTAAATTTCAATGTAGGGAAAACCTTCCTAATGGTCAGAGCTGTCCTAAAGAGGAATGGACTGTCTTAGGAAGCTGAGTTGACCTTCACTGAAAGCTGGTTAGCCACTTGGAGAGGTAGAAGGGTAAGAAATAGATTAAATGGCCTCTGGGATCCCTTCCAGTCTTAAGAGTCTATGAAATTAATAAATCAATCAATGTCGGGGATGGGAGGAAATGGCAATCCTGTCTAGAATGAATGAAATATTATAATATACAATTCTATGTAAGAAACCCGTGGCCTGGGGCTGTTATGTATCAATTCTGAAAATTATATTTGACTGGTACAAACAAATAAGTGGTAGTCTCTCCTTAAACCCAAATTTATATTAAGAATTTACTTTCTCTAAAATGTCATTTCATTTTTCCTACTGATATCAAGCCAGTAGGTGATATTTTCTGAATACAAGTCACTCGAGGCACAAAAAGCTAGTGACCTAAACCACAGGCATAAGACGTCCTTCAGTAATGTAGTAAGAGTTCAAAAGTTGCTATGATTCTAATCTCTGCTTTTCTCCCTGGCTTTTTTCAAGTGGTATTTTCTGTCAGTTGTTTTTGAGATTCTTCTCTAGTGACATAACAGGCTCCCTTGGGCCATGGTTTTTTATTTATCCCTCAGTAGAATTTCATTTAATCTGCATTAGGTATGCTTATCCCTCTCTTAGCAGGAAGCAAAGATTGTGACTGTAATCAGCTCTTCAGAGTTTGAAATAAGAGAGACAGTAGGTCTGGATGAAGCTCCTCACTCCAAGATCACTAATTCTCTAGGGGTTAGAAGGTCAGGAGCTGCTTAAAAAAAAAAAAAAAAAAAAAAGACAACAAAATGGGGCAGCTAGGTGGTATATATACCACCTAGCTGCCCCATGTTGTATATCCATGTATATAGTGGATAGAGCACCAGCTCTATCAGGAGGATCTGAGTTCAAGTCTGGCCTATGTGACCCTGGGCAAGTCACTTAACCCCAATTGCTTCAGGAAAAAAAAGAGAGAAAAAGAAAAGAAAAAACAAAACATGTATCTATCACCCAAGAAAACTGCTTTTTCTGGTGCAGACTGGTTTTTGCACCACAATCTTATCTTTGCATCAGAGTCTATATGGCCACAATTCTTGCTCTGTTTCCTTCTGTCAGCTGCCTGTGGTGCTCAACTCAGCAGATTTGGAAGATTGTGTGGGTTCCATATTTTAGAAAGGGTGTTGGATAGACAGGGGGAAGGAATTGTGAGTGATAGTCTAGAGAAGAGCAATGTGGGAGATAAAATGATAGCTGTCTTCCAGTGCTGGAAGGATTGTCACGTGAAAGCGATTAGCCCTGCTTTACAAAGCCCCAGAGGACAGCCCTTGGAGAAGTTGGTAGAAGCTAGGGAGACAGCTTTCAACCCTTTCAGACTATTAATCTATCCAAAAGTGGAATAAGGTGCCTGGAGAGGTAATGAGTTCTTCATCATTAGAAATCTTCAGGCAGAGGCTTCATGACATTTTGGGATGGTGTAAAGGAGATTTCTACTCAAGCATGGGGTAGATTCAAACCTTCTATGGGTTTTACTTTAACCCTTCTGGTACACATATGTGGAGACAGGAAATACGGCATTTAGAATCAGAGGTATAGAGAGCAGAAGGAAAAAAAGGGTTCAAATCCCTTCATTTTGCAGAAGAAGAAATCTTGTCTGGCCTGTGCTAGGATTGGCCAATAAAGATTATGCTGTAAAGATGGAAATTAGATTCTTTTTAATATAAGATATCCCAAAAAATCTTAGTATAATTTTAAACTTGAATAGTTTAAAGTAGTAGACATGTTCTCTGTGTTTAAGATTCATTGACCATGTTTAAAAGTCAGAGTAGTGATTGAGAGAAGGGTGATCCCTTGAAGCTTTGCCATAGCCAGTTACTGACAAGCTGCTGTCAGCTTACACAATTTGGGGAAAATGGCTGTCGTCTTTTTTTGCTCCTGACTGATAACTTTTGACATTTTATCTCCTGCCATCAAATGCCCAATACACAGTCACAGAGAAATTTTCTCCAAAAATTCTACCTTGGGAAAGAGTTGGGGTAAACTCACAGGATTATATGCCCTTGAGAGATATTCACCTCCTGAAATTGCTAGGCCCTAAGCCTGTCGTGGCTGTCATAGGTCTCTTTGGGTCCCAGTTTTTTATAAGTCAGGAATTTGGATTGCATAGGTTTTCTTTTCTTCCTGTTTTTACATATATCCTTTTGTGTCTATCTGGCTTCCATGAGGACTGCATCTCTGAAGTAGAGTGTTATTGAGAAGTATTGGCAAAGATAGGTAATATGATGCATGACTCCCTTAAATAAGAGTAATGATAACCCATATTTCTAGAACTTTTTGTGTTTTGTAAAGTGTTCTAGTCACAACAATTCTTCTCATTGGTAGCACAGACAAGCAACTTTATGGATGAGCCTGAAGCTCAGAGAAGCAGTGATTCAGCCCTAGTCACCTAGTCTCAGAAACAATACTCAAACATAGTTCCCAAACTCTACACACTTCGTTACTCTGCCTCTATCCTTGGGGAAAGGAAGCATTAGACAACAACATCTTTCCAAGCATCCAAAAAGGCTCCATTTGCTTTCTTCCAGCAAAAGGTTTCTTACAGCTAAATCTAAATATCTCAAGTATGTAAGGCTGATGATACAAAAGCAACAATTATTCTTCCCTTCTGATTATTGGGAAAAGTTTTATCTGGACTAATGCTATCATATAACTCTGTACTTATTCTCTGAGGGCAGTAATAGGAATGAGTCCCCAAATCTGAAGTAATCATAACCCTAATTTCAGGGTGCCAAAAGGGCTTTTGATGGAAAGGTTTTGATGAAAAGCTTAAAGCATGGAAGCCATGTTCAAATACACTATCTAAGAGAAAAGAAGGTATTTACAAAGGAACATTATAGTCAAGATTCATGAGTAATACTGATGAGAATTTAACATTCATGAGAAAGGTGGTTCTTTAGTTGAGACTGTTTTCCTTTGCTTATTCTATATAGTTTGCTGATAAGATCTGCAGAAGAGTCAGGAAAGACTGAACAGCATTAATTATTTGTCCCATAACCATTTTTAATCCGAATTTAATGAATGAATTTTAAAGTTTTTATTAACCATTTACTATGAGCCGAGCACTACCAAAGCCTCTCCTTCAAAGAGCTTAAATTTTAATGGAAGAGAAAATATATACAGAAGAGTGTGAACAGGGAAGAAGTCACAGAGATGAAGAATGAAATAATATGTAAGTCAATTGATGTGGCTTCCTAGAGGGAATAATGGTGTTGACCAAATCAAAATCCAGAAAAAGGAGGAGGGATATAGTAAGAAGGCCAGAGGATCAGTGACAGCCAGGATGAAGAGGTATATATGGTCTCAGGGAATATGGAGCTCCATCAGGTAGGGTGTAGCCATAACAGAGCAGCATTGGGTAAGATGACAATAATTTTCAAAAATAAAAACAACAATCAATCAATAAGCCTTTATTTAGTGTCTACGGTATGCCAGGTACCGTCATAAACACTCATGATACAAAGGAAAAGTGCAACGATCCCTGCCTTTTACATACTAATGGGAGAAAAACTATGAGGGGGAGAAGGAGCTGAGTAGAAAGGGGAGGATCAGAAAACTTCCTATAGGAGATAGAACTTGGACCAAATCTTAAAGGAAACATTGATTCCAAAGGCACATCAACAACAGTAATAACAAACTATATAATGCTTTAAACTTTATAAAGCAGTAGCTTTAAAAGACCAATAGTCCAAGGAAAAGCTAAGGTTTAAGAGGCTTAATGACTTGTCCTCAGCCACAGAATTTAGTCAACAGGACTTTTAACTCTGATTTCCTGACATCTTCCCATTGTATCAAGAGCTCTTCACTTTTTGGAGGTCATGGACCTTTTTGGAAATCTAGTGAATTCCATGGATGGACCCATTTTCAAAATAAATTTTTTAAATTAATAATTTAAAGCAATGTTAAATTTCGATTAGAGGCTAGTGAAAATACTTAACTTTGTTTCCCATCCAAGTTCCCACTCCACCTCTCAAAGTCTACCCACAGAACCCCTATACTGTACCACGCTGCTATTATCCCTTCATACCCAGAGAGTCTGAGATTATTTTATAGATGCCAAAGAAGAGATTTGTTTTTCACACTGATCTGTTAACAAGGCCAGAAATCAAAAATTTCTATATATACTTACATATCTTCTTCTTCTTATCTCTTATCACTTATTATCTCCCATGTTAAAATATAACCTCCTTGAAGGTAAGGATTCTCTCATTGTTAGTATATGTATTGCCAGTGATTGGCACATAGGTATACTTATTTATTTATTTTTGCTGAGACAATTAGGGTTAAGTGACTTGCCCAGGGTCACACACTAGGAAGTGTTAAGTGTCTGAGACCAGATTTGAACTCGGGTCCTCCTGAATTCAAGGGCTGGTGCGCTATCCACTGCGCCACCTAGCTGCCCCCACAAAGGTGTACTTAATAAATGTGTATTGATGTATTCATTGATTCAGCTATTTATTAGACATTTAATTCCCTCTTTACTCTTAAAATATAGTTAGCATTTAAGGAAATATATGGATTATGCTTTATCAGTTCTTGAGCCATGGAAAGTCTAAACCGAAAGGGATCTTGGAGGTCATGCAGCCTAAATTTCTCTCTTTAAAGAAGGTCATATAGTCAGGACTTGAACTCAGGGCACTCTGCTTAGGTACAAAGAACTTGTCTCTTAGTTCCTGAGAAGAAAGCAAAGAACACAAACTCCTATCTTCCTGTGATCCTGGGACCCTTGTATCATGAGCTCAAGTAAGAAGAAATCTCAGAGTCTCCATTAATTAGCCCCAGGACTTCCTTTCATAGAAGTGCAATCACTTAAAGGTTCTTTCTCCTTTTCCTCACCTGTTTGCCAAGTTCCCTGGACATCACAGAGATGATTTAGACCTCAACTTAAAAACATATCATAGGGGGCAGCTAGGTGGCGCAGTGGATAGAGCACCAGCCCTGAATTCAGGAGGACCGGAGTTCAAATCTGGTCTCAGACACTTAACACTTCCTAGCTGTGTGACCCTGGGCAAGTCACTTAACCCCAGCCTCAGGGAAAAAAAAAGATCCCTTCTCTGTGACCTGCTTTGTATCCATTCCTTTCTCTGGCAAATTTTCTTCTTTGCTATGCAAGACTTTTAAGAAATAGTGACAAGGCATTCTCCTAGAAGCTTGATGACTTTTCTCCCTCATCCAGGCACAGAGTGTCATAGTTTGGAGAGACTTCAGATATCTAATCCAGATCCCCCATTTTGCAGAGAAGGAATGGGAATCCAGAGGGGAATGGCTTGCCCAGAATCCATACTACCAGTGTGGAACAGAGCTAAGCTTAGAACTTGGGTCTTCAAGTCCAATTTTCTTTCTCCCTACCAAGGACCGCTTCTAGGAGTAGCCTTTTTCTGGGCTTAAGGACCACCAGATGGGTCATCCTGTTTGTTTTCCAAGGGCTAATTCAGTTGAATGAACCTGGGGGGTCACATGGCTGGTGGCTGCTGAGCATGACCCATCCCTGTCTCTGAGCTGGCAACCCTGAAACTCAAGCCTCTCTTCTCTTTGCCGTTCATGAAAATGTGCAGAGCTCTCAGGCTCCCACGACAATCATGCTTGCAGTGTGTGTGCAAACGTCCAGCTCTCCCCCCAGGGCCTATCAGCCTCGCCCCCTTTGGTGAGCCGGCCAGGACCACAAATCCATAAGGTGGCAGCTAATTCCCAGCACTTGTACTACCCGACCGACTAGAGGTGCTTCATTCCCCTGGAAACAAGGTCCCTTTAAGGGTGCTCAGTAAGTGCTGCTTTGTTTTTATCGTGTAATATTCATAATATTATATGTACATATTATATACATAACAATAATTCAGATCCTTTTAGGGTCAGTTCATTACTTGTACAAGGTCCAGTGACCACACGGGGTCAGAGATCATAGGATTTCATGCCTGATAGGATCTTAAAGATTAGCTGGCCCGGATCCTTGCACAGGACAAAATGGGGCCCAGAGAGGAGCAGGGAACCCCGGACAGAATCTAATCTAGTCCTCTCCTTTTACAGAGGACATTAAGACCTAGAGAGAAGGTACTTGCCCAGAGGCATGTACTGGTCAGTCTGGACTTAAGCCCATGTGTCTGGCATGCTGAATCCATTCTCCAAGCAGGAGGAAGCAACCCTCTCAGTTGAGTCCTTCTGGGCTGTGAGTGTGGGGGGGAGATGGAGAAAGCCATTGATGTCACCGTTGTTTTCTCAGGGTTTGAATGGAAGGCATCCTCTCCTAGTCAGAAGCCTTGGCCAGCCCTGCTTCTCCCACTCACGGACTGGTCATGGGCCGGTACTCTCCCTCTCTGGGAGCTCTGCTGCTTGTACCACCTACTTCACAGACTTCGGGGAGGAGGGTGTCTTGTAAACTACAAAGTGCCATGATCCAAGCGCGCCGCCTCTGTTGTTAATGTTACAGTTATCAGCAGCCCAGCGTTCTCCGTAGCCCACCAAAGTCCCAGTTCAGCAAAAAGAAGTTTTCCTCCCCAGCCTGGGCTGTGGCCACAGATGCCGTCTGTCCAGCAGCTCAGCACACCCACCTGCCCGGCAGAAAGACTGAAGGAGCGGAATGGGCCGAGCTACTCTGAAAACCCCAAACTTGGCAGGAGGAGGATGTCCGAGCTCAGGCAGAACGTGGGCCAGAGCTGAGCAGATCTGCCCTTGTGTGAGCCCTCGCTCCTCAGCATTTGGCACTTTCCACTCACTTCTCTCTGTTTCCCATAGCAATAGAGAAAAACAAACTCTACCATTATGGAAGATTTGCCGGGTAAACCCTTATTGTAATTGATGTTCTAGATTAGTTACTGTCTGCAGGTACAGCTGTGGGGTTTAAGCTCTCCCACAGTGTCCCCTGCTGTTTGCTTGCAAAAATAATTTAGGAAAAGGAGGACATTTTGTGGGGAAATTGAAATCTCTTTTATCTGAGATACATTTCAATGCAATAATAATTTGGACATGGTAGGTGCTTAATAAATGCTTATTGAATCAACAAATAAATCATCACTCAGTTTCAGGGGATAACCAGAGGTTTGTGTGATCCTCAGTGTATAGGAGGAACAATATACTTGTAATGAGAATGCTGTCTGGTGGCCCAGTGCTGGAGATTTGTCCGTCCACTCTATACACACACACACACACACACACACACACACACACACACACACACACACACGGACCTCTAGAGCTTTTCTCTTGGCAGAGACTGGAACTTAAAGAACATCAGAACCGGAGGAGACCCTGCAGACCATCCAGGTACTTCACAGAAGAGAAAACAGAAGTGCAAAAAGGGAGAAAGGGAAGGGGATTTGCCGGCAGTGACTAAGTGCGGCAGTGACAGATTCCGATTCAGAATTTGGGTTTCCTGTCTCTTGGTCAAATACTGTCTCTAGCATGTCACGTTGTCTCTTATTGTTACATACTTGATCCACAGAACCCTCATGATTTATAGCCTTCATTTCCTCTGACGAGCCTCCATTCCCTTTACATGTGTCATCCCATTTTTCCTTATCTGATCCTGGGAGGTCAGAAGGGCTGGTTCTTTCTGTGTAAATGATAAAGAAAATGAACGCCAGAGGGTTTGAACAAACTGTCAGGACTGGAAGCCAGCTCTTTTGACCACAGTTTAGTCCATTCACTTCTGCTGTCTGCGAGACTGCTACTGAAAGTAACAGATGAGTCTCGACCACATCCTGAAGGAAATTAAGCCTGGGATATGTCAGCCCGCGGGGCTGCCACACTGCCAGCACATAGCTTCGTGGTGCCAGATGGTATCATGTGAAAAGGTTAAATCATTCCTTTTTCTCATCTCCAGGAGAGCTGGAGTTACTGAGCACCACGAGGTTGATTTTGAGATGAGTTAAGTTTCCCCAAGAATCCCATTCATCAAGGGCATGGGTCGAGCTACTCTATGTGGAGTCCTTGGCTGGGTCCTTGGCAACTGGGAAACGGGCCAGGAGAGAAACGAGAGTAGGAGATGTCCAGAGCGATAGCGGGACACAGAGTCGGGGGCCTTAAGGAACGGACTTATTAGCCTCTCGGTTTTTTAAGCACTTCTCTTAATACTGGAAATTGCAGAACAGTTATCTATCTGCATAGGTAAAGAGACTTTCCTCACTGGGACATCCCCAATCTCAGTGAAATCAGGTCTGGCCAAGTGCCCTCCCGCTCCCCACAGAAGATTGGACCCATGTACACAAATGACAGATGCAAATTTAGATAAATACAAATAATGCAAACTAGATTCTTTGCTCTTAAACCTTCTGGTCAGAGACCATGTCTTCTCTGCCCTTAGCGCTCCCTAGCCACCTGGCACAAGGCATTATGTGATAGGGCCTTAAATGGTTGCTGAAATAAAGCAGGGCAAATAGATGGAGTTCCATGTGATCAGGTGAGGAGAGAGATCATAGGGGTCTCAGGGAAGGTTTAGTGCTGGGCCTGAGTTCAAATCTGGCTTCAGACACTGACTAGCTGTGTAGACAAGTCACTTAACCTCTCTTGGCCTCTGTCTTCCTCACTTGTGAAATGGATGTCATAACAGCAGAGTTATAGATCAAAAAAATTTAAAAAGGATCAAATGAGATAATATTTGTAAAAGTGTTTAGCGTAGTGCCTTGGCACATAGTAAGTAGGTGCTATACAAAACAATTATTCCCTTCCCCATGCCTCCTTTTTATAGAGTTGATCCCTGAGCTGAGTAACATCTGGGTAGGCATCCTGAATTTTGCTAGCACAATCCCTGACCGTGAGACTGATGATTGTATATTCTTCAGCCAAGTGAGACTGATGGCTTTCTTGTGTTTCCTTCCTTAACAGACCTATGAGCAAAATGAATGGATATTCCATCTGGCAGGCAAGCTTTTAGCCAACGACCCAGAAGCCTTGTCCCTGATAGCATTCAATCCCTTTGAAGGCAAAGACCCCCCCAGGTAAGACTCTTCTCAGCAAGACAGGTAGGGGCCTTCCAAATTTCACATTAAAATCTCAGAAGGGATTGATTGGGGTTTATTTTCCAGAGGTCTTCATTGTTCATACCTGTGGATGCGTTTCTATTTATATTATTTGTTCAAAGGCCAGAAAGGCGCTTTTTTTCATCCTTTCTCTCCTCTGAGTAGTACAAAGTGCTGAATAGTGGGTGCTGTTGAGGATACTCAATCACTTCTAATAATGGGAGACAGAGAGCAGAAAACTGAGATCTGTAGATAACCTCCACATAGAGTATAATCAGCTTTCAGCCTCTTTGAGCTGAAACTTTTGAATAGAGATGCTGAGAAGTAGAATGAACACAGAGGTCTCCTTTCTGTCCTTCCACTTTTTAGCTGTTTAATAAGTGGGGCCATCTCCACTTGGAGAGAAACACTCAGAAGGGTTCAGAGCAGGAGAGAACGGCCAATTCAGGGTTGGTAAGGACTTTTGAAGAACTCCCTCTCTCTAGGAAGATTTTCCTGACTTCAAACTGAAATCAGTCTCTTTATAACATCTACCTATGACTCCTGGTTCTCCCCTGTTGGAGCCAAGTGGAACAAGTCTCCTTCTATACGACAGCCTTTTAAAACTTGAAGACTCCTTCAAACTTTTAAAACTTGAAGATGCCAGATCTCCTTGAAAATGAAATTTTACTAAAAAATGCATGTTTGTGTCATAATTCAGTGACTCTTATCATCAGTCCCAGAGTTATTTACAAGTGATTTAGAGTACCTTTCATTGTAAATGCTCAGAGTATGAGTTCATCGCCCTTAACCTTAATGAAATAAATCTCATACATTCATGGGCAGTAGAACTTCAGTGGATATTAGAGATCACCTGGTTCCATTTTACACAAGAGGTACCAGGACTCAAAGCCAAGTCGAAATCCGTGCTTTTATATAGCATTCTTCTTATCTTCACAATCACCATATGATGTGGAAGTTATTATCCTCCTCATGTTGTAGATGAGAAAATTGGGACTGACTTGCCCAAGGTCACACAGCCAGTGTCTGAGATTTGGATTTCAAACTCAGGTCCTCCTGATTCCTAAGTTCAGCACTCCATCAGTTGTCTCCTTCTTCCCTCGATGCCTTATTACTTTGCCTCCATTATAGGGCTCATTTATCATGGGATTGACAGAGTATTGGTCCATTATGGGGGAGGGATTTTCTAATTATTGTCTTTCCCCCCAAGCATCCCCGACACTGGTTCAAATCTCACAATAGCCCTGTGACTTGGGCATTCTCTGGCCCTTGCTTTCTAAAATAAGGATTGGATGGTTTTTCCCAAGCTTGTTCAGTCACAGGATCTTAGATTTAGTGCTACATCTATGATCCTGTGACTTTGAACAAGTCCCTCCCCCTGAGCCTCCCCAACCCCCTCTGGGTCTGATCTTCTTCTGGGCTTTAATTCTCTCTGATCACGTGCCTGGTAGTTAGGGGTCCTTTGTCCCTGACGTCAGGAGAGAACACACAGCCTGGATACTGGTGCCAGTGTTTATTCCTTATATATGTCCTTAGCATATGTCCTTAGGCCCTCCTCTCTCTCAAGATCAGGAGGTTCAGGAGTTTATTAGTCCTACAGAAATAAGTTTGATAATGACAATTCACATCAATTATCCACACAGGAATCAACGTCTAGGAGGTAGGACTGGCTGCTACATGGTGATTAATAATGCTTTCTACTTTATCCTTTACTTTTCAGCAGAGAAAGATGTCAAAGGGAAGGTTGACTGTTACAAGGGCAGTAAAGACAGAACAATTAGCAAATTCATAAATTGTGTTTTGATGTAATTTCTATTCCAGAGAATAATACTGTTATGTATTGCTAGTAAAGGAAAATGTTTGGATTTCACCAGTCTTGTGTTTCATATAAGAAACTCAGTTCAGGGCATATATTTTTCTGTGCTTCCTACAAAAGGGGCAAAATCCTTTATTTTAACAAATAATTTGTCTTGTAGCTAGTCAGAAGCACAATTAATTTTTTTTTACAAAGTATTCTTCCCTTGCTGCCCGTATTAACTGATATTTGGACTTCAGCCATATTGTAGGTACCATAACTTCACAATGAAAATTTGGGTCAAACTGGAATAATCATCCTCCAGTCCTTTCTTCTCATTGCAATCCTGCTAGTCATTTAAAGTCTAGTTCAAATCCTACTTCTTCCATGAAGCCTTCCATGTTCTTCCCTAGTAGGAAATTATTTCCCAGCTGCCTTGGACTACATGTAACACTTTTATGCATTTATCTATTTTGTATTATAATTATTGGTTAATGTGTCATAAGTGTCCTAGTAGAATTTGAGATACATGAACACAGGAAATAATTTTATTCAACACTAGCATGTAGCCTTTCAAGTAGCAAGTACTAATGTTGGTTGAATGACAAATGAATGATCTGTAAAATCAGAATAATCAGTGAAAGACTAAGTTACATAATATTTTCATTCCTCCTTATCAATGAAACTAAACATGGCTTTGTTCTGTTGAATTTCTTGAATGAATATCAATGTCAATCACTAAGAATTTATTAAGCATCTACTATATGCCAGGAAACGATGATACAAAGACAAAAAACAACTCCTGTCCTCAAAAAGCTTATAATTTGATAAGGGAAATAATAACCCATCAAAATGTGTAAATATGCTTTCTTCCCCGATGTTTCTTAAAGAAAATGACAACCATTCCATATACATGCCCTTCTCTCCTTCGCCAGGCAGTCAGGTCCTACAGCCTACAGGTTTGTGATGCATAGTGTATAATCCATTGCCTAGAGACTCACAAACAAAACCAAAGCCCATAAACTCCCATTTAGGATTGAAACTTCATTATTGGCTAATATTGTGCTTTGTTGAGTTCTCCAATCAGTAGATCTGTTACACCTGGATAATGACATGCTGGCTAAAATCCAAGTGGATTCTTACAGGCTTTCTCTTAATTATTTCTAGAAAAGTCACTCTGGGATATGTCAGCAATGTCCCTTGCTGATGAGGGATACAACTTTAATAATGTTTACAGAGTGTTCCCAAACTTGATTAGCTTGGTCTGTGTTATTTAGACAAATAAGGCATTGAGGATTGATGCTAGGGGCTGAATGTGGTCTCCTCGAACACTAATGGGCTACAGGCTTCCCTGGCAGTCCTATGAACTGAACAATATCATGAAAAGATTTCAACTCCTTCAATAGTATTCCAGAGCTCAGTACCTAAGGGTCCTTAATGTCGGAACTGTAAGGGACCTTGGAGCTCATCTAATCTAATCCCTTCCGAAACAGATGCTCAAGGAGGAGAAAGGATTTCTGAGAACTTACAAATGGTAAATAGAAGAGACTAGATTCAAACTCAGATTTTGTGACTGCCAGTCCACTATTCTTTGCACTGCTCCTGCTGACTTCTCTGGAATCTGCAAAGCACAGAACAGCCTTATGACCTCAGGAATGCTGATGGGGAAGAGCAGCCATTTGATGTCATTTTCTGACAAACTCTTTTGGCCTTTTTTTTCCTGAGCCTCTTATCTTAGAGGTGTAGAATTTTAGTGTCCCTGCCCCCCATTCTCTAGTCTGTGTGGCTTTAGAGTTATGTCTTTACCCTCACCTTAGACTTATTATTAACTATTGGTAGGAAGTAAAAGATTTTATATTATTTTATTTTATATTATATTTATATTATATCTTGCCTCTGTATTCATAGAAATCCTAAAAAAAAAAAAAAAAAAAAAAAAAAAGAAACAGCACATCAGCATCCCTTGGCATCCCCTTGAAAGGTTCAGTACCTGGAGGCTAAGAGCCATAGTTTGGAAGCCATAATGGGAACCTTCCATTTACTCATTTATGAGGAGATATCTCCTGAAAATTCCCAGAATATTTTCAGGTACCATCAAATCTCACTCTGTTCCATACATACTTTCTTCCTCAATATGTATGTCTGTGTTGATGCTCAAGGCCCATTTCAGTTAAACCCTTGTTTGGGAGGAAGTGGTAACTTATCCTGAAGATCATTTTAATATTCTGACACCACCTATGTCTGTGTTTTTCCTGGGGAAACTATACTTGCCTCCTTTTCTTCCCTCTCTAGGTACAAGTATCTTCTTAGTAATTCCAGGAAAAGACTAGAAATCTATTGTTGTTTTTAAATTAACGAAAGACAAAGTGGCTCTTCCCAAAATCCTAGTATGAGAACCCAGAGCTGGATCCCTGATGTAAAGTTTTTATTCACATAACAAATTTGGTAACTGACTTCAATCAAATTTATATCAAGGAAAATACAGCAATGTATAAGAAATAGTTCCTGTGCTTAGGGAACCCACAATATATTAGAATGAATAAAGTAAATATATAAATAACTGTGACACAAAGGAGATTATGATGAATATCATAAGAGAAGGATAATGTGTTTTGTTCGTTTAGGGAAAAGAAGAATCACTTTCAGTTGCAGAAATCAGAGAAAGCTTCATTAGAAGAGGGTCATTTGAAGGTGTTAAGGGATGGGATTTTTCTGTGACTTTACTCTCACAAATAAGAAGTAGGGAATCATGGCATGTTTTTGAAAAAGGGAATAGTGTAGTCAATTCTGTGCATTAGGAGGATACTTGTTAATTGGGATGTATTGTGTGGAAGGTTCTCTACAATCTGATCTTACCTTTTTTCCCAGGCTAATCTCCTATATATTTTCTATTGTTACTTACTTATTTTATTAATAAGAGGTAGTGTAAATAAAGTTATAAATAACACCTGCTAATTATTGTTTTGAAAACAGCACAAAAATGACAGAGATAGCTAAGACAATGGATGATTATCAGGATCCAAAATGATCTTGACAGCCTAGAATATTGGGCTGAATCTAATAAAATGAAACCCAAAGGGGATAAAATGTGGGAGCAAATAATCAATATCAGATGTCGACTACGTAGAAACTTGGTTAGATAGCAGTTGTTCTGAAAAAATACTTGGGTTTTTAGTGGATTGAAAGTTCAATATGAGTCAACAGTGTGGTGTGGCAGCCAAAAAAGCAAATATAACATTGGGATGTGTGCATAAGAAGGGCATAGTTTTAAGGCGCAGGGAGCTAATTATTCCATGGCATTCTGCCTTTGTCAGACCTTACTTAGCCAAAGCACTGCTTAAAGTTCTGGTGCGGTAGTTTAAGAATCTTAATAAGATAGAGCTTCCAGAAGAGATTTGTTGAAAAATCTAAGTTTGATTGGCATAGAAGAGACTCAAAGGGTCAGAGGGGAAAGGAATAGCAATGCAACTGTCTTCACTTATTTGGAGGAGATATTGCATTTGGGAAAGGCAGGGTTGGAACCAAAGGGCAGTACTAGGAATAATGGGTAGAAGCTAGCCAAAGAATCCAATTTAGGGTTGATGTCAGGAAAAACTTTCCAACAATTAAAGCTGCAAAACTGAATTGGAAGGGCTTAGGAAGAGGGGATCCTGTTCAGTGGAAGTCTTCAAGCAGAGGCTGAATGACCAATTCTCAGGTATATTACAGTAATCATTCTTCTTGTCACTGGGTCAAACTAAATGAGTGCAGAGGTTCCTTCCAGCTTTAGAATTTTATATTTCTGTGATTCTTTGAAATAATGAATACAGATCCAGCCCTGGAATCAAAAAAATTTTCTACTTCTGACATATACCAGCTATGAGACCATGGCCATCTCACTTAATGTCTACGTGTCTCTTAGGTCACTCTCCAAGACTTATATGAATGTGTGTTTATATAAATTTATATTTATATATAAAGAAGTCTACACTGAGTTGTGTGCATTGATAAAATCACAGGTCTGGATCAAAGAAAATATTAATAATAATTCTGTAAAATATATGACATTGTAGAGGTAAAAACTAGTAAGAGGTCTCATGATATACTAGAAAAAGCATTGGATTTAGAGTCATAGACCTTTTTATCTGTTTGTGTGTGATCTTGAATAAATTACTTAATAAGGGAGAGAAGAGGAATAGAAAGGCTGGTGGTAAGAGCCAGATCTGGAGTCCCAAAATTCCGTTAGCTCCTTCTTAATATTGTGACCACCTGTAACCTGCTGAGAAGCCCTGAGGAATACCTGAGAAGGGTCAAGACATCATCAACCATAGCACCCACCAAGGAAGCCATTGTTTGTGATTCCTTTCTTAGCCATCCTAAGGTAGCAAATATAAGTTTATTAAATATTAGTTGGGAGATAGTACAACCAGAAAGTAAACTGCTCGAGAACAAGAACTAATTTTCATTTTGTCTCTATAACCCCAACACCTCCCACAGTGCCTTGCACATAAACGTTTAATGGGACTGGATTAGACAAAGGTGTGTATGCATGCGAAATGAAATGAAATGTCCAGGTTACATAGGGCAGTAACTTCATAATAACGCTGTCAGTGTTCTGGGCATTCAGGCCTATGCTGTCCCTTGCTCTCTGACCCATTGGTCTGAGCTATCACCAAATCATAGACTGAGGTCTCAAAGAAGCATTGGAGGCTACCCAATCCCGGGTGGCCTGGCTGAAATTAAAACCCCACTGCTTTCCTTCAGACTGGCTCCACCACTTTACCATACTCAGTGGCCAGGGATGTGCTCTTGGGATGACTTTCTTTGACCTCCCTGCTAAGATGGTTTTTCACACTTAATTTCTACAGGACCAAATAGGTATATCTCAGACAAATATATCAGTATCTCAGAAAGGCTGAGGATGAAACCATTTATACAAACTACCTCCTAAAAATATTGTAATATTTTGGAAAAGAGATGATCTCCCTAGTGTTGGGAGGACTGTGGCATTCTTCATCAACGAAGACCATCAGTCATCTCTCCGTGTGTCGTGATTTGCCATAGACAAAACTCTTAACCAAGTAGTCGGTGTATCCTATGGCATCTCTGAACTTAGGGCTGGTGTTTGCATGACAAGAGTTCAGGGTGCCCTACACATCACCTTAAGGTAGGAAAAGGAAATCTCCCCAGATAAGATAAAATGACAATTTTTACATCTAGAAGGAGCCTTATAAAATCACATAATCTGATCCCCTCTTTTTACAGAGAGAAAATTGAATCACAAAAATAAAAATTAGCTTTCCCAAGGTCACGTACATTGCTAGGACTAAATCTCTGACCTATCTAGTCTACCACAATTTGCACGTGACTATTTCTTGTGAACATTATTTTTCTTCAGGATTTTATCTCTAGTGGTGAATTATCATGGCACACAGAGAACCTCAACAAGACCACAGATTCTAGCCTTCCTTTACTCCCACCACCTTTTCATAAATGCTTTGCCAGCATCTAGTCTCTTGTCAGTATGCAATAGGACAGTAAGGTATGTCTGAAATTATGATTGCTGTGCTGTGAGAAAGACACCTGTGATTTCACTGATACAGATCTTATCTCGCTGTGACTTAATAAATACTCAGTTCTTACTTGAAACCCATAAAAGTGATTTTCCCAGAGTTGCATGACTAGTGTCAAAGATCACATGATCCCAGGTCTTCCTGATTCCATATCCAACATTCTGTCTTATGTTCCATTCTTGCCTCTGATAAATGATGAAAAATATCAATGTATAAATATAAATCAATGTTTTCTAATTTTGAAGCCAATTCTTAATTACAATTGTCATTAATAATACTATTAGTTTGTAAAACGACTACTGTTGATTTTAAACACTCCTATATAAAACATAGCAGGGAATTGAGAGGCAAGCCTTTATTGAACTTCATCAATTCATGTTACAAACCTTCTGTCCAGATATTTAAGTATTATTAACAGCAATTGCTCCCACTTTTGTAGAGCATTAAAATTTACAAAGCACTCCTCTTGTGCTGATCTTGTAAAGTGAGTAAAGAAGATTTTCCCATTTTACTATTAAAGAAACTAAGTCTTAGAAAGGTTAGATAGGTAGCCTAGATCATACAGCTGATAAGACTAAAGGTGTAATTCCAACAAAGTTTTCCAATTGCCTAGTATACTTTTCCATTATATCTTACTGCCCTTACTTGGCTCAGGATGGACCTGCTTTTCAGTAGCTAGGTAGAAAAATCTTCATATCTTCATTTCCCCCTCTTGATGCCCCTTTCTAAAAGGGGATTTTGAGACTTAATTATTTTCATTCCTTCCTAGACTAAATAATTAGGGGGAAGGGACTGTTTTCCATAAGGATGTGAAGTTCCAACTTCAGGATTTTATTCTGCTAATGGAAACTCTACACCTCAAATAGCCAAGGGACTTTCAAAATGAGTTAATGCCTCAAAATGAAATTTCTTGGGCTGATGTTTGTTGCTTTCTTTACATCTTAAAAAAAAAAGTTAGCTTTTTTTTCCAAGTGTGATAAACTTAAAATGAAAAACAGGTGACTGATTAAAAATGAGAACATTGTTGAATGTTCAGCTTAATTGGGTGTGAGCGTGTAGTTGATGGAAATGGATATTTATAGATGCTAAATGTGGCCAACATGGCTGTCCAGTGGATAATTCATAAAACTGTTATCCATCACAAATTAAACTATTACCATCTCCAATTAAAAAATTAGGATGTGCCATTAGAGTATTATGTCAGCAACAAAGGAAAAACAAAGTTTATTTGGAATTCTTAAAAAAGCTTTTATTTTCACCTACACACTTAGTTATATACATGTACACAGCATTTTGTCTTTATAAAGAGAGGATAGTGGGAATGCTCAAGCTGTAGTGTGCTGAGACACTGACCATCAAAGCATTAGATTTGGAGTAAAAAGACCTAAGTTCAAATCTCCCTTAGGGATCTGTGCTTGGCCTTGTACTGTTTAACATTTTATCAATGACTGGGTTAAAGGCAAAGATAGCGTTTTCATTGGATTTTTCAGATGACATGAAACTGAGAGGGACAGCTAATATACTGGAAGATAGAATCAGCATCCAAATATATTTTGACAGACTAGAATGACTTGGTTGGATTGAGTAAGATATATTTATTGGTGGTAAATGTAAAATCACACACAGGTTCAAATAATCAACTTCCCAAATATAGATGGAGAAAAAATGGTGAGACAAGCAATTTATCTGAAAAAGATGTGGAGACTATTGGACTCCAGCTCAATATAAATTAGCAGTGGGATGTGACAGCAATATAGCTTCCATGAGTGAAATGGGGAGAATCTCTGCCCTGAGCAGATCACATCAAGAGGATTTTGGGGCAATTTGAGCACCAAAATTTCAGAGGGACATCAATAAAAAGAAAAGCATTCAGAGGAGATTAATTGGGATGGTAACAGCATTTATATCTATGTCATGAGAAAATAAATGGAAGTATTTGGGGGAGTTTAGCTTGGAGAAGACTCAGCAGGATCATGATATCTGTCGTTAAGTATTTCAAAGGCCATCAAAGGAAAAAGGATTTTGCCCTTTTTTTCTATATCTTCTCAAATGGCCAAATGAAGAGGAAATGAGTAGAAATTGAAAAAAAAAAAAAAAAAAAAGCAGATTTAAGCTTGATGTAAAGGAAAATCCCCTAATCACTAGACTTGTCTAAGTAGAATAAGCTGCCTCAAGAAGTGGTCAGTTCCTTCTAATTAGAGGCCTCCCAAAAGAGTCTGGATAGTCAACTGTACTCTGGCGTCTGGTAGTTGGGGCTTCCTTTTTTGGTGTGGCCTGGTCAAGTGATCCCTGAGAGCCCTCCAGACTCAAAAAGTTGCTGTGATTCAGTGATATCCATTCTTCTAACTCATTATTGCTGTGACTTTGGACTGACTGTTTAATGTCCCTGAGCATCATTTTCTCCATCTATCAAGGGGTGAAGAGGAGGGATAATAGTGGACCATCTCTAACATCTCTTGCAACTTGAAAACCTTTGATCCCAGAAACATGTTTGCAAGGAATGGCACTTCCAAAAAGAGTGTTAGCTTCTTCTCAATGGCCCAAATCATGAATCCTTGTTCATTCCTCCCTGCATGAGCTGCTGGTGGGCTGCATAAAAGGAGGAAGATGGTCTCTTAGCTAAACTTTATCTCTTAAGAATAGAAATCATCCAGAAAGCAGTGTCTTCTAAGGAAAAGAGCATTCAAAATAAAAATCCTATAACATTCTGCCGATTCTAGGGGACTTAAGAATTTTTAATAGCCCATAGTACTCTAGTACCTTATAGTTTGCAAAGTGCTTTGTTGTGAGGCAGATAAGGTAAATATTCACACCATTCTATGCATTTCACAGAAGAGAAGAGGCTAGCCCACTAGTCATGTTAGTAAATATCAGAGCTAAAATTCAAATACAGGTCTCTTGACTACAGAAAATCTTCCTGTATGATGCCATGATGTCATACACAGGGAAGATTTGTGGAAAACAGAAGAAATCAAGGAGAAGTGACTGTCTCAACACAAAACCATGATCTCAAGCTCTGGGATTCAGAGTTTCTTAACCACAAAGCAGGCAGAATATTTTTCTGGAAATGATTCAAAAAAGAGAATCATCAGATCATAGATTTAGAACTACAAAGAATTCCAGAGATCATCTAGTCTAACCGTTTCATTTTAGAAGGGAGAAAACTCAGGTCCAGAGAAGTGAAGTGATTTTCCTAATATGGCACATTTGGTGTTGAGTCTTCTGATTCAAAATGTAACGGTTTTTCCAATAAGCTATGTTCAACTTACCACCTTAATAACTTCATTGCCCTTCCTTTAGGTTTAATGTGTGATCTAGATTCTAATCTCTTTTCTACTATTTCTTGTTATTGTTCAGTCATTTCAGTCGTGTCCAACTCTTCATGACCCCATTTGGGGTTTTCTTGGCAAAGATACTGGTGTGGTTTGCCATTTCCTTCTCCAGCTCATTGTACAGATGAGGAAACTGAGTGACTTACTCAGGAGCAGTTAGTAAGTGTCTGAGGCTGGATTTAAACTCAGGGCTTCCTTACAGTGGGTGCAACCTCAATTACTAATCCTTGGATAAATCACAACCTTTCTGAGTTTCTTCAGTGAAAGGGATAGGCGAGGTGATACTTAGAATCTTTTTTTTTTTTTAAATAGTCTTTTATTTTTTCCAATTACATGTAAAAAAAGTTTTCAACATTCATTTTTTGGTAAGATTTTGAGTTCCAAATTTTTCTTCCTTCCTCCCTTCCCCCTCACTCCCCAAGACAGCAAGCAGTCCGTTGTAGACTATAAATGTACAATCATGTTAAACGTATTTTCATATCAGTCATGTTGTTGAAGTAGCATCAGACAAAAAGGAAAAACCATGAGAAAGAAAAAAACAAAAACATGTTTTTTTTTTGTTTTTGTTTTTGTTTTTGTTTTGTTTTTTAAGTGAAAATAATATATTTCGATCTGCATTAAGACTTCACAGTTTTTTTCTCTGGATGTGAATTGATGCCTAGAATCTTCTGGGTTATTTGACTGTGGATGTCATCAGGTTGTGAGGCAGATGGCAGATAAGGAGGCTCAGATAAGTGTTTCTATTGGCATAGGGAACTCCTAAGAGAAGAAACTCCCTGTCCCAATATCTGAAACATATAATCGTGGGGAGTTGACTGAAATGTTAAGTGACTGGCCAGGGTCCCACAGCCGATATGAGTCAGAGATGGGCCTTCAACCCAGGTCTTCTGAGTCCAAGACTGACTCAATATCCGTTATACCTCACTACCTCTCATAGCAGCATAAGGGATATGCTTTTTAAACCTTGAAGTACTATAGAAATGTGAACTGTTATTATTATCAATCTATAATTCAAATTTTCTATTAATTGCCTCTAGGATAAAATACAAATTTCTTACCTGATATTTAAGCCTGATGCTATTTCAATCCAACTTTCTCCTACCTGGAACAAACTACTTCCTTATCTCCATCTGTTGAAATTCTTTTCTTCCTTCAAGCCCACCTAAGAAACCTTCTCTAAGGGATCTGCTATCCCTGTCACTGTATCCATCAGATGAAAAGAACATCATTTTCCTGCTGAAATTTACTTTTTTGTGGTGGTTTGTCTGGATCTCTTCTTTACCCTTCTCAGGTTCTACGTCCTGTCCTACTTGTGACCATGTTTCATCCCCTATTCAATTATAAACTCAATGGGACCAAAAATGGTGTTTACTTTACCTTTGTATTTTCTACAGAGTTTTGCAGGTAGTATTTAATAAATGGGAGAATGTGGTATCCCAAAATATTTCTTAGGTACAAGTATATATGATTCATGCAAAGCATAAGCAAAGGAGAAATCAGGGGAGGCTCTTTAGACGGACCTGTTGTTTAAAGTGCATTATGCTTAAACTTCAAAGAGATAATATGATTTAGATAACTTGAGGTCTAGGAGAGTGATGGGACTCAGTTATAATAGGCATTATGAAATAAGTGTACTGGTTGAAAGACAACATGTATTGGATAAAACCCTGAAGTCCTGGCTTCAAGTCATAGCATTGAGTCATATTACTTGTACTTGTTAATTTTTTTAAAATTATCGATTTTTATCAATAATAATGAAATTATTTGATTTTTAAATTCTGAATGTAATAAACACCACATAAAATGAGCATATTTGTGTGTGTGTGTGTGTGTGTGTGTGTGTGTGTGTGTATCTATAGGTTAAACAGAAAATTAAAGGCTTGAGCATGAAACTGAATCTTTTACATACAGCTTGCTTTTCCTTTTTGAATAGATTATAAATTCATCATGTAACTTTCAAAGCTTTCCTGTTTATTCCTGTTTCCTTCCTTCTGTTCTCTTCTGTGCATTTTTTTAAAAATGATTTAGTGATCCTCTTTCTCTTCTTTTTCTTTTTCATTTTATTTTAACTAGTCCTATCACAGTTTCCCCTTCCTCTCTCACTCCTTCCCCTGTCATTGAAAAATAAAAAATGAAATACAAAACCCTTCTAATAAATATGCATAGGCAAGAAAAATAAATTCCTATCTTGGCCACTTCCTTGTATTCCTTGAGACCATCACCTTTTGGACAGGATTCTTCTTCATTGATTCTTCTAGAATCAAGCTTGATCATTGAATAGTCTAAGGTTCTTAAATCTTTTTTTCCTTATTTTGAAAATGTTTTGGTTATTGTGTATACTATTTTTTTGGTTCCGCTCACTGTCTTCTGCAGTAGTTCGTTCCTCCATGTTTGTCCACAAGCACAAGCTGCCTGAATGTTACCTAGTCACGGGCTAGTGTTCAGACATGGCTGCCCAAGCCCTGAGCTGACGAGCCACTGGCCTGGCCTAGGTCCTACTCCGGCACAGGTTACCCAACACAGAGCATCTTCAAACCATTCTCAGCCTTATTATCAGAACCAAGGAACTTGTCGTTTCTTCTTTTAAAGATAAAAAGCTTATAGTATAGTATATCAAATATTCCATCTTACTCTTAATTTTTTTTTTGTTTTTCATCCTTCATTCTTTTTTTTTTTATTATTATTATTTACAAAACACATAATGGGTAATTTTCAACATTGGTTCTTTTAAAACCTTCTGTTCCAACTTTTCCCCTCCTTCCCCCCACCTCTTCCCCTACCATCTTACACTTTAAAATTCACCTCAGTGATTGAGATTGGCCTAGGCATTTGTATTAAAAGCCCCCTTTTACCTAAATTGATTAACTATCACCACCAAGAATTCCCAGGGAAATCTATCATCTATATTGATTTCATTGCCTCCAGTATCTTAAGCAAAATTTCTTGGCTGCAGACAGGACAATATTGGATTATCTGGATAAGAGTTGTCTCTTATGAAATTCTGGGTATCAACCAGTGGCTGGTCATGAATTATTTCGGTAACTGTAGTACTGAAATTCGAGACCAAAGGCATGCCACAAAGGAACCTCCAATGTTATTTCAGTTCTAGTTGCCAAGTTTCCTTTTTGCCTATATACATTCCCTCCTTTTTCTCTCATCTTGTTGCTTTAGTTAGCATTTCTAACAACATTGTGTTTAAAAAAATTAGTTGTGATAATGGATATCATTGCTTTATGCCTGATCTTATTGGAAAAACCTCTACTTTATCAATGGTACATATATTTCTGGCTCTTGGCTGTAGAATAATCTATTGACAATATTAAAGAGAGATTCATTTATATCTATGCTAAATTTTTTAGTGTTTTTAATAGAAATTTTTGTATTGTATCAGGCTTTTTTTTTCTCCAATCATTAATAGAATATGGTTTTGATTGTTTTTGTTATTAACATGATCTACTATAGTTTTCCTGATATTGAACCAACCTTGCGTTTCTGCTGTAAATCCTACTTACTCATAATGTATATTTAGAAACTAAACAATATAACAAGGAAACACTAGCAGCTGAGGTGCTTGGAAGGAAACCAGGGATTCTAAGAGGTAGAAGTGAGGAAGAAGTGCATTCCAGGCCTGGGAGATAGCCAATTGCAGCATTCAGAGACAGAAGATGGCCTTGTGAAGAACAAGATGGCAAGTCTAACTCAACTGTAGTGAAGGGAAGCGATGTATAATGAGACTGAAAAGGTGGCTAAGTGCTGGCTTGTGAAGGGCTTTAAATGCCAAACAGAAGAGTGTACTTGTTTTAAGAGGCAATTGAAATAACATAGTCAAACCTGGGCTTTAGGACAATCACTTTGGGAGCTATTTGGAGGTAGAGAACCCAAGGGAAAAACCACTTCTGCCTTTGGGGAGGTTGTGGATGGTTTCATGGAGGCAGTGACATCTGAATTAAGCCTTAAAAGGTTTTTCCTAACCCTTTAGATTTTTGAAGTGCCTTTTACATGACCTGGTAAAGCCTTCTAATAATAAGGCTTCTATCTACCTACTCTATGTGATGGTTCAGCACTAATCCGTGCACTTCCACCGTCCCATGAAGATTTTATTCTATTGGAACCTGCTGCTGCTGGTATAGAAGAAGGATTATTGTCCCACCAGACAAGGCAGTACTATTTACAGAAGCAAGTCATCTCTACATACTCTAGTTTTCAATGAGTTACTGATGGAACTTCAAAGACATTCCTAGGTGGCTAGGAATAGATCTCATCTCTAAGCCTCCCATCAAATGGAAGGAAATTAAATAGTCATAGCTCTTCATTTTAGATACTCATGGATGGAAGAAAAGGGAGGGTGGGGACAGGGCAGTATTTTTATAACTCATCAAACCTTCATGCTTCTTAGATCAGCCTGGTCTAAGATCCCAGGGATCTTCCTCAACCACAGAGCCGAAGAGAAGGCTTTTTTCTCACATTTGCTTCTTTAATGAACTGTTGCTTTGTAATGATCTCTGGAATCTTTGAATGACTATTAAGTAGAACATCCAGAAATAGAAAGAGAGAGGGAAAGAAAGAAGGAACGAGAGAAAGCGAGAGAGCCCATGTTTTGGCTTATATGCCTCCCCTGTCACCCTGTCAACCATTAATACTGACAGAAAACACGGGTCCTGTTTTTTCCCTCCAAAAAGCTTTCAGCTGTTAGCAGGAGACAGCTGCGCCCTCTGGAACTAATTACAGCTGTCTGAGAGATTTAGGCTCCAATCGTAACAACTCGAATATTGCTGCTAATTTTTAACACGTACAGTTGGAAGACGTCATAATAGTCTGATATATGAGAGAATCACAAAAGTTCAGTGGCACAGCTGCTACTGGGCATCTGGCAGCATGAATTGGGGGATATTGATTGAAGAAATGGTGCTTATTATTTCTTTCTCAGTGGCCACGTGACAAGGCAGGAATGATGGCGTGTGTGTGCCCCTGCACCCGGGGCACAGCTTGCCTTGGGCAGATGGCGTTTTTCTGCCCCTGGCACTCACGTTCTTGGCCCAACCCCCTTCCTCAGCCTCTGGGCTGCCCCTGTCCTCTCGAGGTTCTCCTGTGACAGGCTTCTGGTTCCAAGTCCAGGGCTGGAGTGACCACAACCCACATCTCATTAGATAACACCATTATCCAGATAGCCCAGCCTTGCCCAGGAGGCTGCCGGGAGAAGATGAATCAGTAGGGCCTCACATGTGGCCTGTTGTTTGAAGCCTCGTTTCATCTTTGCGGCGGCACTTTGCTAAATTACTCAAAATTATTTATCATTTGTATTTCCTAGTGATCTTCCCCCGGGAGACTCAGGGCTATCATTCAGTCTGCTCCCTCCCGGGTCTGAGAATCCTGGGCTTCAAGAAGAAGCCATATGGTGAGGGTCAGCAAGGAGGCAGAGCCCATGTGTAAAGGTTTCTGGAGTCATCTGGTTAAGCGCAGAATCCGGTCATTTAGAGCAGGTGAGGAGTCTGCTCCTCTGGTGAACCTGAGATTCATTAACTCTCCCAGGGCCCCTAGGACCCGTGGGCAGCTGGGACCCCTCCTCAGCTAATGGCCTTCTCACGCTATCTGCTCCTCCACCTAAACACACACTCTCCACATCATCTTTTCAGTCCGGCAAACATTCACGAAGCTTCTATTGTGTGCTTTACACTGCGTGGGGCCGGTGGACCGGGTGCGGAATGTAAGGAAGTCACCGTCCCTGCTTTCAAGAAGCTTATATTCTATTGGGAATTGTGCCGCTTAAGCCAGTAACAGCGGTAAAAATGTTAAGAGCAGAAAAAGGGAAGTTCAGAGCAGTGATGAGGAAAGGCTGTCTGGAGGCGGCGTTGGGGGGGCTTTAGAGGAGGGATAAGAATTGTACAAGTGGAGTGAGAACATTGGAGGCTCGGAGAGGAGCCTGTCGCTTTTTCTTAATTTTGCTGATTAGCTAATATTGGGATCATCATTTGTGCAGTAAAGGTCAAAGTACCCATCCAGGCCCCATCCCCAAATGAGCCTGGGTTTGTAGTGGGTTTGCTCATTGCAAGGTTCTCAGGCCTTCACTAGATGTTGCTGTCATATTGAGAATAATCAGTCAGGAGGAAGCAGTTGCCAGGAGGGTGTACAGCAGCCTTCTTGGTGACACAGGTAGATGTAGAGACACACACACACTCACCCCACTGTACAAATGTAGATAAGTGAATGTTATGTAATACTAAGTGTTCCGTGGAAGAACAAGCAGGTTCTTTTCAAAAGAGGAGGAATACTCCCAGAGCCCGCAGTGTTTGAGATGCGCTTTAAAAAAAAAAAAAAAAAAAAGGAACAGAACAGGCAAAAGGGAAAAGGCACTCCAGCCCAAAGTTAATAAAGTGAACAACTTGGGGACAGAGCACAGAACTTAAAGTCAGGAAAATCTGCCTGAGACACTTCCTGGGCAAGTCACTTAACAAGGAGCTTTTTGCCTCAGTTTTCTCATCTATAAAATAAAATAAAAATAACAGCACCTACCTCACAAGGTTATTGTGAGGATCAAATGAAATGACATCACAATAATATTATTATTTATTGGGTTAGAAAATCAAAGAACAGAGGGGAGATGGAACCAGGTAAGAGTTTTCAGTAGGCATAGGCCATAAGAAGCCATGAAAGGATTTTGCAGAGAAGCAGAAATATAAACACATAGTATACAAGGGGGCTGTGTCTTTGCAGTGTCACGAATTCTACCTTAAGATGTGAGAAACATATCTCTTGCTTCCAGAGCTTCTGGCAGATTGACAGCTGTCCCTTCTTCCATTCCTGTTAGGAAGCGACTGGGAATTCTCCCAGCGTGACCATCAGTGATAGTCTCCCTGCCTGGGCTGGAGGCGGAGGGTGGAAATGGGAGAAGAGAGAGACAGAGCAGAAGCCTACCACCTCCTCCAACATCCATGAGGGACAACTTCCCACTGCTTCCTTACTCTTCCTGCGGGGCTCTAGACACCAGCTAATGCAGCTCAACAAGCATTTATTGCCAATTCTTTGTGTCAGACACTGCCTTCAAAGAGAGAAGGGGAGAAGGCGGTGGTCCTCAATAAGTCATCTAGAAGGTATTGATTTAAGACAAGGAAACAGTCCCAGAGAAACTGAGTCATTTTTCAGAGGTCATAGGGCCATAAAGGGCAGAGCTGAGATCCCCTCTCTCCACCACAACGGTTTCTCTGGGCACTAATTCAGATCAGAAAGTGTCTTTCTCAGGCTCGCCACAAAACAAAACCATATTGCAGCAGGGACCACAACCCTTTGAAGACCTCCCCCAGACTTATCTCTCTTCTGCCTCCCTTTCTTTTTAATCTCCTCGAGGGAAAAACTAAGGCAAATGAAGGCAAGGAGAGCCGGGTCTCTGGGTACATTAAGCATTGAAACGAGACTCATCCCTGTACATCTCAAAGCAAACTCTAGATTAAAGCCTCCTAAGTACTTCTTTGAGAGAAAGTGTAGGGTGGTAGAAAGAGAATTGAAGTCCAAATCAGGTGATACCTGAGTTCAACTACCTCCCTCCCCTGATGATTGTATGTAACTAGGAGCAGGTCACATAATGTCTCACTTCACCTCAGTTTCCTCATTTATAGAGCTGGACCAACAATCATACATACCTTACAGCATGCACCATGTAATGTCCACATTATCACTGTTCTTTCTCACAGTTTCTGGGACTAGAGCTAGGAAATAAGAATGAGGATGGAGTTTCTGGGCAACCAGAGGTTCAGGTATAGGGATATAGAACTGGGTTGGGATGATTGAGAGTGAGAATATCACCAATTACACTTGTGTTAAAACTAGGGTGGAAGTAAGCATTGGGGGGTGGGAGGGGGCTGCTGAGTGGTATGGTCACTTCCAGCCTTGCCTTTCTATAAGTGAACTAGCAGTGAGATCTGCCATTTCCAGGTGGAATGGAGGATTGGAGGCTGGGAAAGGACACAGAAGCACAATAGGGAGAGAAAGGGAGTCCCACCAAGCCCTAGGGAGTTCTGGCATGGATGTGTGTATACAAATTAAATGCTAACTTGTTTGTTAATACACCTATCAAGTTACACTATCCCACACCTGGATGGAGATTTTTTGCATCTTCCATTGGGGTAGACCTTAAATACAAATGATAATTTAATCTCCTTCCCTTCAAAATAGAAGCCCTAGTTGCCAAGAGTGGCTGCAACTAATGTAGATACCCCTGGAAGCTTCAGAAAGGCCAGGGCCACAATTTTTTTTTTTATTAACCCTTTTATTTTCAAAATATTTGCATAGATAATTTCCAACATTCACCTCTGCAAAACCTTGTGTTCCACATTTTCTCCCCTTTCCCCCCACTTCCTCCCCCAGATATCAAAGTAATCCAATATACATTAAATATGCAATTCTTCTATACATATTTCCACAGTTATCATGGTGCACAAGAAAAATCAGATCAAAAAGGGAAAAAAAAAGAAAAAGAAAAGAAAGCACAAACAAACAACAATAAAAAAATGAAAATATTATGTTGAGATCCCTACTCAGTCCCCACAGGCCTCTCTCTGGGTGCAGATGAGTCTCTTCATCACAAGACCATTGGAACTGGCCCGAATCACCTTGCTGTTGAAAAGAGCAGTGCCGCAATTTTTGTCTCCCCCCCTTCTCCAGGGTTCACTGGGCCTCCTCACTTTGAAAACATGCTGGTTTGAGACTTGCCCTACTTATTCTCAGTCCCAGATCGAAAATCTCTTGTAGGAGTGAACATAGATCAACTTATCTATTTCCCAGTTAGAGGGTGTTGAAAAAAATGATAATGTTTAAACAGTTTCAGGTGAAATTTTGGGTTACCAAGCTTATGGGGAGAAAAAAAATGTTAATATCGTGAAAGTTGAGATGTGAGAGTCAGTTAATCTTCAGTGTGAATTGGTGATGAATTGTTGTTATTGGGGGAATATTTTAAAACAGATGAAATATTTAAAGTTTATAAAATCGTTCCAGAACATGTGTCCTCCTGTCATTTCTTTTCATATGTGTGTTTTACTTGGCAGCCAGAAAACAATTGCGTAGTAAAATGGAATGTGCCCTTGACGGCATTATCTTTTTGGACTCTGTCTCTGTTTCATCCCTGGCCGGCAAAGTCCTCTCCAGGCATGGCCCAATTCTCCGAGGACCTCTAACAATGAGGTCATATGGCCCTCTTTTTAAGGAGGAAGTGATGTTCAGAGCAGTGTGGTATCGGGGAAAATCACTAGTCTTGGAATCAAAGCAAAGGGAGGCACCACACCAGGAGATCCCTACACAAAGTCACAAATGCTTCCAACTTTTTGTTTCCTTGGGATTTGCATTATTCATCTCATAAACAACAATTACGATTACCTAAGTATAATAATAAGGGACAGCTCATAATGTGCTAAGCTGGATTTGAACCTGGGCCTTCTTGACTGCGGGCCCAGCATTCTATCTTCTGTGCCGGCTAAAGTGCCTCGAGCTGAGTTCACGTGGGCTGAGTTCCAGAGAATGCTTGTGCATTTGGTTTTGTCCAGACGTGATCTCCCTCATAGGGAGAACTCCCAGAATGGAAACTCCTTTCCAGGACACAAATTAGCAGCTCCTCCCTAGCTGTAGTTCTAGGTAAACTAGGGCAGCTCAGGGACATTTAGAAGTTGACTGTCCCCAGATCACACAGAATTTAGGTTTACTGGCCTACAACTTTTTTTAATCTTTTTTTTCTTTTCTTTTTTCTTTTTTTTTTTTTTTAACATAACACTATTCCTAAAGAGATATGCCTAGGAATCACAACTTTGCCGCATTGTCTTAGACTTAAGTCCTCCCCCAAAAGGCCAAGGTTCTTAGAACCAACTCAAAGCAAAGCTCATTATGTAGCGAAGACTCGCTGGACAACCAAGATGTTTTTAAATGTAGGAGCGCAGGAGCCCGGAGTTTCACTATGAATCCCTTTGTTTCTGACTTATTACTCTTCCGTCCTCTGTGGCTTTCGATCGAAAGGCTGCTGTCACCGATTTCAGTTTGACTGGTGGAGAGGGGGTGGGCCCCGCTGATTCAGCATCGTCACTTGATGATCACAACATCCTCTTGCCAAGGGGTCACGGGCCCAAGCCCGAGGCAGGATATCTGGGCCAGACCTTGGGCCTCTTCCTGGGGGGAAGCTCCCCCACTCCTCACCACCTGGCTGGCAGAGGGCCCTCCTTGCCTTCTCTCGGGGGCTCGGGACCATCAAGCATGAGAGCTTACTTCTGCAAGGTCCTGCTGCAGGAAACCCTCATCTAGCCTTTCCCCACTGGTCCCAAAGGCTGGGAGGTCAAGCTTACATAGCCCAGAAGGATGTTCGCTCCTCAAAAGCCAAGACTATCCTTTTTCTTTTTGTATCATCAGCATTTCGCTCGGCGTTTGGCACAGTGTAGGTGCTCTGATAGTGCTTATTAAATTGACTCTTATTCCACATCATGGGGCGATTAGTGACTCTGGGGTAGAATTTCCTGCTAGAAGTCAGTTTCTTGGCTCAGGTGGAGGCCATTCTGCTCTCCAGTTGTCTGGTTATCTGTCCTGAGCTCTCTCTGAACCCTGGGACTTTTCCCTAGTAAGGTCCCGGACCCTGGGGTAGAGCCAAGATGAGACAATTTCACAACCCATTGTTTGTGGATTCCCACCCCGCCCCAAATTGCATCCCTTATCTTGCTAAGATTAAAGGTTATCTTTCAAAATTCACCAGGGGGGTGGAATGGGGTGGGGGGAGGGAGAAGGGGGAGAGATTAAGAAGTTATTAGATTCATGTGTTGCAAACCCACAACAAAGGCCGTTCATCTGCAGCTCTCACACCCAGTCCCCTACTGGGATTTTTAAAGACAATGATGGAGAGGGTAGAATAATAATGGGGATATTGATAAATCATTTTTCTATAGCAGTCAAAGCTACCTCCTTGGCCACACTTTCAAAACCTTCCACATTCTGGCATTCCCTTACTTGGGCCTTATCTCACATCACTCCCTTACAGTTTGAACATGTCCTGCTTTCCCTGCTTTTGTATGCACACGCAGACCCACAGACCCCCAATCTATCTTTTAAAGCCCTATTCAAATGCCATCTCCTCCCCAGTCATTAATGACTTTCCTTACATCGCTTATGAAAGTTTGTTTTATGCTTGTTGAATGAATTTATCATGTAAATGTCTGTCATGTACTATTTTGCATTACTGTAATTCAGCCTTGTGCCTTTTTCTTCTTTTGAGGAATCATGTTTGATAATGCTGAATAATTATGATAACAAAAGCATCTCTCAATAATCACTTTAAATTTTACAAAGCCCCTTTTATATTTGAGTCTTACAACAACTCAGGGAAGACAATAATGCACATATTATTATCTCTGTTTTTACAGAGGAGGTGACAATTTGCCTAACGTTACACAGGTAGTAAGTAGAATAGGTGAGAGTTATATCTAGGCCTTCTGACTTTCCATTGCCCACATTCCCAGCTTTGGAAGGAGCTGTAGGAATATCTAACCCAATCACTTGCCATATAAGCTGATTGTAAAGCCCAAAGCTGGAAAGGTGGAAAGGGGCAGAGCCAGGATTAGCCCCCAAGTCTCCGGCTTCAAGGCAAGAGCTCTTTCCACTAAGCCATCATAGATCCTGTTCAAAGGAACAGTCTTCTCTCCCCCAGTTCCCATCTGTCTGCCTTTCCACCGCTGCATTCCAGAGGAAGCAGATGTGGCGACCCCTAAGCCGCGTCCCTCCACACACTTAGCTCACATTTGACAAGAACAACATACCCTCCCTCCACATTCCCCATCTGAATCATCTGGGTGTTAGGAAAGGGTGTCAGTAAAACACCAGAGTGGGGGGAAATGGGAACAATTTACTGAAGTGTCTGCCCCCACCCCCAATACATCCACACTGAAGATAAAGTGGCCCATCACCAAATTAGTTGTGGTTTAAGCATAGGCTGAGTTATTATTTGAAATCTGAATTTAACAACTTCTCCCTTTAAAATAGAGCTTTTGTCTGGCTTTTAAAGCTCACGGGATGTAGCTTTATACAACATAACTATTGATGATAAACATTTAGTCAGAAAAAGTGGGAAATCACAGCAGGCACACCACACACAGACACTTTCAAAAGAAAATAAGGCAGTTTTCCTTTCAAGGGCTGAGCAGATGACCACGTAGACTCTTACGGGTCTCACTGCCTTTTTGCCTGCATGTTTTGTGATACTGATTCTCAAACCCAATGAAGTCCTTAAAGGGACTTCAGAGATGGATGATCTTGGCCAGCAGTTCTCAGAGAATGAAATGGACCTCTCTGGGACCGGTCTGTGAGGTCAAACCTATTTCTATAATAATACTAAGGTGATTTAACTTCTAACACAGCCAGTTACGACAGGAACAATAATAACAATGACTTTACTAATATTTCATTTCATTTTCCTAACAACTTTGGGAGGTAGGTGCTATTGTTATTCACAATATTCAAGAGAAGAGCTTGAAACAGAGGTTCAATGGCTTCTCCAAAGTCACACAACTATTCCGTGTCTGGGGCTGGACTTGAGATCAGACCCTCTTGACTCCAGAGCCGGTGCTTTAGTCGTTGCACAAGCCACATCAACAGAAGCTCTCTGGGGAGAGGAGACAGAGTCCTCAATCATTTTAAAAAGTGTAAAGGGCCCTGAGACTAAAAAGTTTGAGAACCACAATTGCTTCATTGTACAGAGGTGGAAACAGGCCCAAATTGGGGAAATATTTGTCCAACGTTACACCTCTAAGGCAGAGATGAGATGGGGAGAATCTGTCCTGTGGAAGACCCCAGATTATAATGCAAAGATTGCTGGACTTGAAAGCAAAACATTTGCGTTTGAATCACAAAGAGCTGTGAGACATTGGACAGGTCCCCTTACTTTTGCATGCCTCAAAATTTTGTGAAACAGGATTCCCCGGGCTCTTTTGAGATCTAAAAATGCAAAATGAATGAGAGTTATTGCTGTTGCTCGAGGTGAGAAAGTAGAAAGGAGCAGCCTGAATTTTTCAAATACCAGGACCTCTGCAGCCTCCTCCACCACCCAGTTATCTCAGGAAAGAGCCTGGAGACCACCTGAACTCACATCAACTGAGCTATGTAGTAACACTTTAATTATTAACAGGAAACACTCTGGGAATAACACTTCACCCCCCAGTTGACTTTTATCAACGCAAAAACTCCTGAATATAATTAAACCACAGCTGCAGAAGGATCTCCTTTAGTGTGATAGAATCCAGGTTTTCTGAACTAAGGCATTCACATTGGTTGGCAGTAGTGGGCAGAGGGGCCAGGGAGATATTAAATGTATTTAGAGTAGTTAACCAGCAAGCTCCTAGGGAGAAGGAAGGTGTAGTTGGGCAGATCGTTGCCAAGGTATCACTCACACGTAGACCACTGCCCCCACCCTACAGCTTTGTGCAACCCCAGAAATGAAGTCTGCAAGGAGCTGTGGAAAAGGAAAATCCGAGAGGGAATTCTGTGGAGAAAAAATAAGAGATCTATGGCAGAAGTGGGGAGAGATACAGAGAGGCCTAAGAGGGAAATAAAAGAACACGGTCCTAAAGAAAGTGAAGGAGGTTAGAAAGAGTGCAAGAGTATGTGTCTACAAGAGTCCTTAAAAAAAAAAATTAAGGGAAGAAATGAAGGTATAAAACCTTTCCCTGTGTCTGCCACAAATAAGGACTTTTTGTTTGTTTGTTTGTTTTGGTACAAGATACTATGACTACAAAGGACTTTCCTCAAACAGAAAATAAATAATTATTTTTCTATGTTCAATAGTTGCCAGATCTTGTCATTTTTCTCTCTCTCTAGCATCTCTTCTGCATGTTTCCTTCTCTCCATGCACACAGAGCCTGCTCACCTTTTCTGAAGGTCTCCTCATTGATCCCCCTGCCTCTGGTGTCTTCTCCATCCAAAGGCTCTTTCCTGAAGAAAGACTATATCAACCCCTTATTCAAACTCCAGCAGCTCCCTGTTACCTACAGGAATAATATAAACGCCTTTGTTTACTCCTTAAAGCTCTTTACAACCTTGTCCCTCCCTATCCTTCCAAGCTTTCTGTGCACTTCTCCACTCCACGCACTCTACCACCACACTATGGCCCTTTTCCCTACCTTTGCACTGGCCGTCTCCCTTCCCTGGAAGGCCTTCCCTCCTCACTTCAAATCTGGCCTTCTGTGGGCCACCCTTCCTAAGGGACCTTCCATCTCGTCTGTCTCATGCATGCAACTGTTCCTCTCCTTGTTGTCTTCCCCTTTAGAGAGAGACTTCTCTTAGACGCCGTCTATTTTCACTCTTCACTGATAGCCTCAGAACCTAACAAAGAGTAAGCAATTAATAAGTGCTTGTTGATTAATCTACCTTGAAAGGAGTTCATACATAGAGTTTACAAGCGGTAGTTTGGTGATGCAGAAAGAGCACTGGACTAAGCATCAAAGGGCCGGGGCTTAAGTCCCAGCTGTGGCCCTTAGCCTCTGCAGCCCAGAGCTTCTCCGAGCTACAATTTCCTCCCTCCACCTGGCCTAGCCTCGGAGAACGCAGGACTGCTCCATGCCTGCATAATTTTAGCGTGGGGGGAAAACTCCAGTGGGCAGGGCAGAAACAAGCGTCTGGGGGATTCTGGCTGCCATCTGAGGCATCAGTCGGGCTTGATGCACACCCCTTTGATTTCCCCTTCCTTGTCTAAAATCGGAGACATCAGGCCCAAGAGCAGGCAGTCCTTTGTGGAGGAGGACTCGGGCCTTCCCACTGGGCATCCTGAAGCGGCCCCTGCTGAAGCCCGATTCTGCTAGAATTGTAGGTGTAATGTTTAGTAGCTGAACAGAGCGATTGTAAATGGATCGTGCGGTAATATAACTCTGACATTTTTATATTGCTCCTGACCTTATTAACTTACCCAGCCAATGAGGCAGAGCGTCCTGAGCTCGTCCACCTCGAACCGAAGGCAAGGCTGTACTTCTGGCACTTGTCGGCAGTGCCATACATCAAGGGGGGAAGAGTGGGACGGGGCTGGCTAATGGTACGCCATGTGTGCCTTGGAGGGTGTTTCGTGTGACTGATGAATACTTCTTTCCACACTCTGGAAAATCTACATTTCTGTCAGCTCTCAGATCAGGCCAGGAACAGATGCTCTACGAGGAGGGCCGGCAGGCTGCAGAGTACCCAGCTTGTCAGGGGAGCAGCCGGGAGGAGAAAGGCAGGGAACGGGGCAGAGCAGCACCCCCTTATGCTCATGCGGGATGGGCCACTTCGAGCCAGTTTGGGGCACTCTGAGAAAGACAGTTTGACACGAGTGTGAGATTGCAGAAAAGCTGGATTTTCTTTGCAGTTCCTTGGCCACAGACTGGCTGGGTGATGCGGGCAGGCCTTTGACTCCTCCCGGACTTAGCTTCCTCCTCTGGGATGTCCTGATTCTGTGTCTCATCCCGCATCCCCCCGACAACGATGGCCTCATTTTCCTTCTTGGGAACCGACTCAGGAGGAGACTGAGAAGGAGACAGCCATTGGGATAGGTTTTCTCCTGAAGAAACAGCCGTGGCATTTGCTTAGCTATCTCCTGCTGGGCTTTTCTAAGGACAGGGGCCCTTCTCCTTCCCAGGTGCCTCTTCAGTGGCTTTCCAAGCAGGGGGAGCTCAACTTTCTCGTTTTCCTTTCAGGTGGATCAGAGGAGAACACTACAGATACAAGTTCAGCCGCCCAGGGGGAAAGCACGCTGCCCAGGGCAAGTGGTGGATCCGGAAGAGGATTGGCCCTTACTTCCCTGCGGTCAATCTCCAGGGGCTGAAGGAGTTCTTTAAATCAAGAGACTGGCCTTACCCAGGGCATGGATGAAAGGACAGCTCTCCAAGCCTTCGCACTCTGTTCCGAGTCTTGCTTTCTAATAAAGGCCAGAAGCCACACTGTGTCTGACTCAGTTTGTAGATCATAGAACACAGTGTTGCAGCTGGAAGGAACCTTCCCATTTTACAGATGAGGAAACCTTCCCCCGAACCATACGTCGGGTCTCTTAGTCACGCTGGGCCACCATAGGTTTTGCAGATTGGTGTCCTGTCTATTAGCCCCTATCACAACCCCCCTTTCCATTGAGCCCCCAGTGTTGGAAGCCCATGCAGTTGTTGCTTCTGGCCTCCATTCCTATCCTCCATGTCCTTTCTCCCCTAAATTTCCACAGAGATCTGTGTGGCCCACTCAGATTTTCTCTACCGGTCTGCATTACAGAATTCTGTGAAACATTAGACTTATTAGAGTCCTTGTGTTACAGCAGGATTTTTAAAAAAGTATCACGTTGATTAGAACTCTCATCGTTGAGTTCTGGTTGATTTGTTTTATTCAGGACCCACTAAACTTCTTCAGGAGCCTTGATCTCTTGCCATGCTCTCCTTGCTCAGGTTAGTCTAGATTTCCTATCTTTAGCCTCTGTAGTAGTACTTGTAACCAGCAGCTAACCTCCCTCCACCTGGCAGACTTACATCAGATGGCTTCTAAGCTGGCCTGGGTTAAGAAAAGGACCGAGTCTCTAAGCCCTACACGTCAATTTTAGGGTTTTCTTTCCCACATGGCTCATGCTGGACGCCCCAGGGGGAAGAATCCTGGATTGCAGGGGAGAAAATGGAGCTCAAGTCCTCGTCCTGCTGCTAGCTCTTGATGCTAACCTTCCCCACTTTTGTTCTCAAGTTTTTCCCTTTTTGTTAAATGAGAGGGGATTAGATGGAGGGATCTCTCAGTGGATCACTGAGACCTCCCAAGGCAGGTTTACAGGCCAGATTTTTCTTACAGATCTTGCCTTAAACCCAAATCTTTTGGGCTTTCATTGATTGGCTAACATGTCAAGCCCCACTTATTCGTTGTATGGGCCCTGATTGGCTCAGGGTGAATGTAAATAGTAATTTATTTCTGATTTGTCCAGAAACCCCTCCCAGACGGATTTTTTTTTTTTTTTTGGACTATTTAAAAGAGGCCATTCTTTGCCTCGTTTCTTGTTAATGAGCATTGCCTCGGTCAAACTGAGACCTGGAAAAGACCTTAGCTTAAAAACACCAAGGTCTTCCATTCATCCAGGGTCATTTCCAGTCGTCCTGATCTACATCTTGCCCCTGGACCTAGATGGCTCTGGAGGGGAAACTGAGGCAGGTGACCTTGCACAATCTCCCTTCCTTAAATCCTACTCATCTGCACAGCATCACCTCCCTGAGGTCAAGAGGTCTTTTTGAGAACCAAGAACAAACAACAACAGTTCTAATACTTAGCTCATAGTTTGTTTTTTTTTTTTCCTTACCAGACTTTCATTGGTTTAGGGAATTTCCTGTGAAGAAACTTCCTCTACCAATGCCTATTGTACCAAATGGGCCTGGTACAATGAGTTTAATGGGGTTGTCCAGGGTCACACAGCACAGATCTGAACCTCAAAATTGGAATTGAACCCAAAATCAGAAAGAAATTGATTGAAATCCCAATTCTAACATTTGGGAATGAGTTCATGGGCAAGTCACTTAACCTCTCCGAAATTCAGTTTCCTCATATGCAAAATGGGGATAATAAGTAGTACATATAGTACCCGCTATTTCACCGAATTGCTATGAGGCAATAAATGAAATAATCCAGGCTGAATGTTCCAAAAGTCTTAATGGAGTTTTAAGTTTTAACAACTTAAAACTCCACTAAGGTTTTTGAGCCACTCTGTACAAAGTACATCACAAACCCTAGAAGGCTTTATAAACTTGACTATGATATTTCGACTAATTATTATTACTTCCTCAAGAATAGGTAAAATTGGAGTTAAAGCTGCTTCCCAGCTCCCCTTCTAACCTTCTCTTCCCTGTGTTGCAGATGCAGCCAAGCCCTCCCAGAGGTAGGGGAAGGGATTAACTTTGACAGAGTGAAGACAGCATTCGTTTTCTCGTTGGATTTTTCTGGGAAGTTCATTCCCACAGTTCCCCAAAGCCCTTCTCATTGACACTTTCTTCCTTGTATTTATGCCAACTTTTATGCCCCAGTGTCCCTCTCCAGATGGAACCAAAAGGGCTCCTTTCTAGGGCTCCCCATGGACATTCCTCACATCACTGCTTCTTTCTCAGTGACTGTGGAGACGGAGAAATGCAATTACAGCCAACTCCTAATTATCTGGACTAATAGGGACAGGGGGACCCTGGGTAACCGAATTTCACTGAGAATTCTTAAACCTCCCTTCAGCTCAGTTACCTCCTCCCCCACTCAACCATTTACCAGAACTTGATTCACAAAGAATAACAGGGCTGGGTTTGGAAACCATATTTTTCTTTCTCTAGCCTAAGCTCTAGAGTACAAGACCCCGGGGGTGAAGGGTGGGAGATCAGGCAGGAGGAAGAAAGGAAGTAAGATGTTTGATGAACGTATAAGCTAGACTGTCAGTCCTTGAATAATGAAGGGTTTCTTCTCTCTGGGAATAAACAAATGATACTTAAAAAAAAAAACTTAATCCATTTTTAGCCAATTGTATACCCTGCTTTTTATAAGCAACAAATCAGCTGGATCACAGCTCTTTTCCCTTTCATTTCTATTCACCCTGAATCAGGACAGGGAGGGACGAGAGGGAAAAGAATTGACTCAAAACTAGGAATGTTCTACTTTAGCTTGACTCTTGGATATATTGTTCAGGCAACACCTAAAGTTATAGAATTTAGAACTCAAAGGGACCTTAAAGACTATCTAACACCCCCCCCTTCATTTCCCAGATGAAGAAAGAGGTTTAAATAATTCCCCCTTTTCGTCTTCCATGGGGTCATCTGTGTTTGTTATCAGAATTCCATTCTTGCCAGAAGTCCACTTCTGTTCCTCTTGGACCCAGAATGAGCCAGTTGTCAACCACGCCGAAGCAACAAAAAGAACTTTGTCAGCGCCATGCTCGGGGCAAGAGTCTGAGATAGGATGGGAATAGGATACTATGGTAATAACTCATGTTTGTGGAAAAGGAAATTAACTCAATTCTTAAAGCCATTCCTATTTTTTCTTCAGAAGAGAATTCATCATCTTTGGACTGAGAGGGATAGGACAGACCCAGGACAGGCAAGAGGTGGCCAGAGAACATTTCTCTGCCCTCGGTAGGTTAAAATCACCATTGCCATTACCTCTAAAAGGTGTGTAAGAACAGAGAGATGAATGGTAGTGTGCAGTTGGTGGCAGTTTTGGAAAGATTATGGAGGCTGGAAGAGATGCCTTGGGACTAGAAATGTACAGCTAATTTTCAAATTTTTCAATTTTCAAAAAAGGAAGAAAATAAACTCTGCAAACTATAAACCAACAAAATAAAAAATGTACTTAGGAATCATAAGGGCCAACCTGACTTCGTAAGAGCAACGCTTTGCACCCAGTAGGTATTTAATAATGTTTGCAGAATCTAAGTATCCTTGACATCAAATAACAAATATTAAACAGCAATGACAGTTGTGATCAGTCAATCAAGAACTGCAAGTGTCCACTATATGTTAGGCACAGTGCTAAGTGCTGGGGATGGAAAAAGAGATAAGATGGCTCCTTCCCTCAAAGAACTTACAATTGCTGGTCCTATCTGGCATGAATTGTGTTAAATAGGAGAGCTCTTTCTTTTTAAAGGTCACATAATAACCGTAGAATTCTGACGGGCCCACGCAGTTCACCAGGTTCTATTGGGACTGTTTCAGCTTCGGTGAGTCAAAAAGTAGCTATCTTGTTTGCCTATGTTTTTAAATCCAAGGAATGATGGAGCCTAAAAAGTATAAAATGACCAACCATCCTTTAAAATCCCGAGTTATTCAAGATGCAAATATAAAGTAAGAATGGAATTCCACCAGGACAGCCAAAATTTTTATCTTCATCTGATTAAATATGGTACTCCTTGATTACTATGTGATTACACACCTAACTTATTATACTCAGAAAATAAGATATGGAAATACCCCTGTTAATTAGTGTGAACTGAAAAGGGAATATTCAAGTTAACTGAATTTTCTGACTTATTGAGGCTTTAAAAGCATCTTTATGTTAATAGTTGCAAATGTGCAGCATGCCAAAAAATTCTTTAGCAATACTTTTAAAAAATTTTATCTGACTAGTATCTTATTTTTCCAAATATATATGACTTTCAACATTCGTTTTTGTAAAACTGTATTCTAAAATTTTCTCTTTCCCTCCCTTCCTTCCCTTCCCCAAAATAGCAAATAATCTGATATTGGTTAAATATGTGCTATCTTTTAAAACATATATCCATATTTGTCATCTTGTACGAAAAAAATCAGACTTACGAAAAGGGGGGAAAGCCATGATAAAGAAAACAAACAAACAAAAATACTATGCTTCAGTGCAGTCAGTCTCCATGGTGATTGTTCTGGATGTGATTAGCATTTTCCATCCCAAGACTATTGGAATTAGCAATACTCTTTAAGAAAACTCCATGTCATGGACTTGTTTGCCCATGAAAAGACCTTGTCTTTTCCAGAATTAGGCCATTTGTCTTAGAAAATAATGATACAGAAATCCTATCACTGCAATCCATAATTGGATTTTTAAGCATGCTGTATACTAAATTTTATATTTTTTTCCATGGAAGAAGTCTAGCAGAATCCATTTCAAAAAAGGGCTTTCCAGGAGTAGCTAGGTAGGTAGCACAGTGCATAGAGCAACTACCTTGGATTCAGAAGGAAGGAAATGAGTTCAAATCCAGCCTCAGACACTTGACACTTACTAGCTGCATAACCCTCGGCAAGTCGCTTAATACTGATTGCCTCACCCTCTAGGACACAGATTTTAGTTGGGACTGAAGCCAGAGAAGTCAGGAGTCGGAGTGAAGGGGAAGAGTGTTCTAGTCATGAAGGAGAATACTCAGGGCTGAGAAATGGAGTATCTTGTTCGCCGAGCAGCCAGGGGTGTGGCTGGAAGAGTTAGGTGTAATAAGTTTGGAAATCTTACAGATTAGGTGATCCCAAAAAGAGCCTTTTGTATTTGCTCTTCTGGACAATAGGAAACCGGTGAAGCTTCCTGAGTGAGGAGAGAGCGACATGATCAGATGTATGTTTCGGAAAAATTACTTTTGTGACTAATGGAGAATGCCTTGGAATGGGGGGAGACTTGAGATAGGCAGATCCAACAATCCACCACTGCGGTAATCCAGGTATGAGGTGATGACAGCCTGGAGAAAGGGAGCAGGAGAGGATGACAACAGCTTGGATAGGGTGGGATGAGCAATAGGGCGGGATCCAGGATAACTCCCAGGTTGTGCGTTTCCCTCTACATTAATGAGGATGGGGGTAGGAGAGACTTAGGGGGAAAGGTAATGAGTTCTGTTTGGGACAGAACTTCTTCTGGGCTTATGTCTGCACCATCCCCATCACCATAATAGCTTTTTACTGGTGGGATTTTTTTTTCTTTGCTTATTCTTCCAGACTATTTATTGAATCCGAATTTGTATTACAGCCAGTCTCTGCTGTACATGTCTGTTGGGAACGTTTAGGTTGAGTTAGTACAGTCTAGGATCTTGCTGTTGATATCAATGTAATGTTACAAGACCATAAGGAACCAAAATAAAGTAGCCAGAAGCACAGCTGAACCCTACCCCCCCAACTCTTCCACACAGGTCTAGAAGATGTACCAGATCAATCTTGATGAGGAAAGATAGTCATCGGAGCCTTCCCTAGATCAGACCACTCTGGGACCACTTGAAAGTTTGCAGGTCCCCAGCATGAACGTATGTGAGAATCGAGAAGAAAATAACAACGCTACCAACAAAGCAGCAGTAAGACCCTAGAGCATACAAACTCAGCCTAAACATTCCCAACAGATGTATATAGCAGAGGCGGGCTATTCTGACTTCATAAATAGTCTAGAAAAATTAGCAAAAAAAAATCCTACCATAAAAACTGTTATGGTAATAAGGATACTGCAGACATAAGCCCAGAAGAAGATGACTCTAGTAAAACATGTACAAGCAAACTCTCATAGAAAAAGCACAGCTTGGGCATGAGTTCAACTAGAATTCCTGGAAGAGATGAAACAAGAGTTGAAAAATAGTTTTAAATCTTTTTATATGAAATGGGAACACTACAGAACAAAGAAAAAGAGAAGTATGGAAGGAAGAATTAGAAAGGTAATTTACAGCTTGAAACAAGAGGTTGAAAACCTTACCCAAGCAATACATTATCTGAAAATTAGAATGCGCTAAATAAAACATAATGACTCCATAAAACAACAAGAAATGTTCAAAAGAATAAAAAGATTAAAAAATGTAGAAAAAAATGTAGGTTATTTCATAGCCAAAGAAACCAATGACATGGAAAAGAGCCAGGGAACGACCTGAAAGCCATGGCCAAAAAAACCCCTAGATATCACATGATTGAAAATCATAAAAGAAAACTTTCCTGATCTCTCAGAACCAGAGGGTAAAGTGATGATAGAAAGAATCTACTAATTTTTTCCTGAAAGAAATCCAAAAATGAAAACTTCCAGGAAGTTTATAGCCAAAATCTAGTTTCCAAGGTCAAAAAAAATATTGTAAATAATCAGAAAGAAAGATGAGGAGCCACAGTCAGAATTATACAAGATTTAGTAATTGCCGCTATGGAAGATCTGAGAGCTTAGAATACAGTTTTCCAGAAGGCTAAGAGATAAGAGGCTTACAATCAAGAATAACTTACCTAAAAAAACCTAATACAATCCTGCAGAAGGAAAAATTGACAGTAATGAAATAGATTGCTTCCCGAGGAAAAGACCAGAGGTAAGTAGAACTTCTGAAATACTAATACAAGAGAAAAGGAAAACATAAAAAGGAAAACATGGGAAAGCAATCATAAGACCAAACAAGGTTAAATTATTTATGTTTTAATGTGGAAAAATGACCCATATGTCTCCTGAAAAACTTATCATAACCAGACTAGAGGAAGTCTAATTCTGTATAGGGTTTGGAAGTAATTCTATTAGGCTTTGATGATCTTGAAGAATACAAAGGAAGAAAAAGAGGATTTCACTGCAGGGAAAGAGAGAGGAAGAATGAGAAAATTATTTTACATAATCAGGGAGCACAAGTAAAAATCTATACAAACGAGGGGCAAGGTGAGGAGCACCAATCCAGGCAACCCATATTTCAGCTAGTCAAAGGAGGGAAGAAGAGAGGAGACAGAGAGAGAAAAAGAGAGACATAGAAAGGGACAGAGAGAGGAGAGAGACAGAGAAGGAGAGACAGAGACAGAGAAAGAGACAACGAGACAGAAGGGAAAGAAAGGGGAAGAGAAGAGAGGGAGAGACAGAGTGGGAGAGTTGAGTGTATTTCATGAAACAGGGAAAAAAGACAGAAAAGAGAGAGGAATGATCAGAGTTCCTAAGCCTTTCTGAGTTATCTTTTCAATACTGTTTTTATCTATAAATTATTCTCTTGGTTATGCTTGCTTCACTCGGCAATAGTTTTTCAATACTTTTTCATTTCTCTGGAATAATTACCTTCATAATTTCTTTTTGTTTGTTTAACAGTAGAGCACAATAGCTTTCTATTCTATTCATATACCATAATTTGTTCAGCTGTTCTCTAATGGATGTAGACTCCCTCTACTTCTTTGCTATCATAAAAAGTATTTTTGTACACGTTTAGAGTCTATTTTGTTCTAATATCCTTGCAAGGACCAACATGATTCCAGAGGACTTATAATGAAACATTACCATTTTTGATAGGTGATAGATTTAGCATGTCACTTCTATATATCTATAATTATATTTTGGACATGGCTAGTACGGGAATTGGTTTTCTTTGACTACATGTTTGTAACAAGTTTTGTGTTTCTCAATGAAAAAGGTAAGAATTTAGGATGGGGAAAAGCAGATTTTCATTGATTAAAAATAAAGAAAATACGAAAAAAAGACCCTCAACATAATTGGGTGAGCCCCGATGGTGAATTTATAAGAAAATATGCATGAGAATCAAAATAAATGAGCAAGCATGGATGTGTTGTAATCTGCATCTTTGGAGGGAAGACAAAAACCAATGAGAGCACCGATTCCTTGGAGTATTTGGAGTATTTATTTCTAAGCTAGAGTGTATATTTTTCATTAAGAAAAGAGAATCAATAAATAAATTCAACTTAGAGCTCCAGATGGCTTTCAGATTCAGTAAGGGGGACTCTAACAAGATATGAAATTCCAAGTTTCCTGATCCTTGAGAATTGACATGAACGTGTCAGATCCCTAGAGTGATTTCTGAAATGTTTTTCCTTTGTCTGAAACAAAGACAAGTGTCACCAAGCCCTTTGGCAGTCCTCTGGCAAAGCCTCAAGACCCCTCCTCTGAATAAAGTACTTAAATGTCTAACATACAATATATAGACTTGCAAGCAAATGATATTAACATGCAATTATAAAAAATATTTTTAAAAACAAGTTAACTGAGTTTAGCTTAAGAATTTCAATCAACAGTTTTGAGTATGGGCCACGTTTCAGGAACATCTCCAACTGAAACTCCTGCCCTCAAAAAATTCCAAGTCCTTGAGTTCCAGTTTTACCACGCTCCTTGGAGAAGAAAAGTCACCCCTTTTTGAAACTATGAAGCTTGGACACAGTTGTAATGAATGTGACTAGAGCAGAGTTTTATGTTTGGTTTTGTTTTTGCAGGAGCTCTATTCCAGTGGATACTGGACAACTTAATGAGAGTTGTCAGGACAGTGCAACCAACTCAGTTATAAATAGTAAAGAAAATGGGAGGGACCCTGGGAGGGAGTTTGGCCAAGACCTTTCAACTTTCTCCCTATCCTGAGAGAGCTGTTGGAGAGCGGGAGGAGGAAATATTGAATGGTAGGGTTCTTTTCCTACCATTTAGTACTTATTACCTGGGATATTGAGGACCTCAGTTTTCCTATGAGTAAAACTGGAAGATTGGGTTAGGGGTCTCCAAGATCCTCCCCTTCCCTAAATTCTGTGATTCAGTAAGGGGAATTGTGCCCCAGTCCCATTTTCCCTGAGCCCAGGAAGCAGCCTCCAACAGCTCTCTCAAACAGTCGCCATGCTGCAGCAGGCTTCGGGGTACTGCTGGCTAATTCTCCTTCCACCATCCAGTCTGCCCCCAAAGCCAACTTGTTTTCCTTGTCTGGCACAGGCCAAGAAAAATGAAGTCCACCCTAGCGCGCTTTCTGACAGCTCCGAGAAGTCTCCTGACCCCGGGACTCTACGCAGCTGCCTGGGCTGTGGGCATCCTTCTGGGGCCTGGCACAGGAGCAGCCCACGGTGGGGGCAAATAAAACCTGGGCCGGGGAGCCCGCCCCACTTCCTGTGCTGGCAGAGATGATGTAAGAGGCCTTTGTCTGCGAGGGACAACCTGGCCGCCAGTAGGGGCTTCCAGAGACACGGGGCTTGGGGCTTCCGAGGAAGACTTGGGTATTTGTGTGGAACAAACAGGAGTTTTTAAAAAAGTAGCTGGAGTCAACAAGTCTGACTCCAACCTCATCAAGTTAAATAAATTTGGCACGCCCAGAGTCCTGGCCCCGCCAAAGTGACCTCACTGGGCTTCTCCTTTCTTATTGATTTAACCTGGATTTTATGAGTAGCCTGTGTTTGGTAGAAAGATGGGAAGTGATTAAAAAAAAAAAAAGTTTTATAAAAAAAGATGGGGAGTGAGAAATGACTAAATGGGGAGGATTTCTATGTTAGGTTAAATCCATCTTCCCTGCTCCCAATTCAATGTATCCACATATAGTTGCTTACTTAAAGTTGCAGAACACCTCCCCAGATATTTTCTCACTTATCCTCACAGTTAGTTGCTATCATTGATCCTATTTTATAGATAGGGAAACTGAAGCTTCCATTTGGCAAC